>NC_090754.1:19061272-19091272 GCF_036898095.1 Palaemon carinicauda
GTTTGGAGGAGCCTATAGGTATATCTGCTGAGGTATCAACACTCATTGCCTGGTCCTCTCTGGTTCTAGCTTGGATGCACACAGGGTTTGGATGCTGATCATATGCATATATGGTCAGTCTTTGGGCCCTAGAAACTGACCATGTCCTTTATCGAGGGCATTGTCCTGCTTGCTGGACAATGTCACTGTTCCTTTGCCCCTGCCATTCATGCGCGGCCTTTAAACCTTTAAACTATCAAAATAATCCCAAAAACGATTCGCTTCTCTAAGCTTGAACGAGGGGAAAAGTAATCTCTCGACCTCGTACTTGATAACAGAATCGGTTAAGAACATCCCGAACGCAATATCGGATAAACCCCACAGCTGAATCGTGCCAATAGGGTTCCAGGTTACTGGATTAACAGCATGAACGCGACTCGCGTAATTACCGACCTGAAAGCATTGTTGAGAGCCCCCCGGAGAGAAGGAGATCATTTGCTCACAATTAACTCTGATGGAAATTTCCTCGTCGAATGATCTCCCATTCCACGTCACGCAATCAGCTGTAATTAACGATAATGGCATCAATTTGTATCGCTCACGGTATGAGCTTCGGTTTAGGCAGGAGGAGGAGGAGGAGGAGGACTGCTCGCCTGATACGAAGTGAACGGTCCGCAAAGTAATGATCGGACATGTTCCACATCTCAATAAAGCATCGAGGAGTATTGGTTCCTAATAAAGCAATCGGGAGAAGTAGTGTTTCTCTATAAAGCATCAATAAGTATCAATTCATGATAAATATGCATAAGCAGCTATCCATAATGAAATATAAGTGTTTTGAAGTAATGCACAAGAGGTCAAATAGGTGTTTCTTTGATTCTGGTTCTTGAAAAACGAGAAGAAATGAAAGATCTTAATAAGGATTCTTTGTCTTTCAGGGTTGTGGTACCTGTTGGAAACATCCTTGCCTTGTAATCACCAGACTGGGGTTCGAGTCCCGCTCAAACTCGTTAGTTCCTTTGGTCGCTATAACCTCACCCTCCTTGTGAGTTAAGGATGGGGGGTTTGGGGAGCATATAGTTCTACCTGCGGAGTCATCAACAGCCATTTCCTGGCCCTCCTTGGTCCTACCTTGGGTGGAGAGGGGGCTTGGGGCTGATCATATCTAAATATGGTAAGTCTCAAGAGCATTGTCTTGCTTAATAGGGCAATGTCCCTGTTCCTAGACTCTGCCATTCATGAGTGGCCTTTAAACCTGTAATATAGTAATGGGTGAAAAGTGGCAAGTGGCATCAATTTTCAACAGCAAATCTAGTGATTTTGGTTTTCAATAAAGATATAGAAAGTGACAACATTTATTATCAATAAAGCACTGGGAAAAACAAGCAATACTTAAAGAATGTCAATGGGAAAGAAGTAACGGCTTTCATTGAGGTGGTGACAAGACGTAGTGATTCTCCGTGTCTTTCAAAGGGCTAGGGCAGGGATGACCAATCTTTTGGTCCCCATGCACCAATTTTTCAATTCTAATGTAACCCATTTGAGTCCTTCAATATATGGTAACATGTACATATTTTGCAGTTATACATACAATCATTTGATACACACACACACACACACACACGCACACACACACACACACACATATATATATATATATATATATATATATATGTATATATATATACATCATAGAGTGCACAGAAGTAGCAGTTGTAGAGGGAAGGATTCAAAAGGTTTAAAGTTCGTTCATGAATGGCGGAGGTAAGGAACATTGACGTTGTCCTAGTAAGTAAGACAATGCCCTAGAGACTGATCATATTACATATGATTAGCGCCCAAGCTAGGAGCAAAGAGTGCCAGACAATGGCTGCTGATGAATTAGCAGATAGACCTATAGGCTTCCCAACATTCCCCTTCCTTAGCTCATAAGGGTGGTGAGGTTGCAGACACCAAAGAAACTAACGAGTTTTGAGCGGGACTCGAACCCCAGTTCGGTGATTACCAGTCAGGGACGTTTCAAATAGGCCGAATTTAACTGACAATTCTGAATTTCCATTGATAATTATACTTGGTTGTTTCTGAAAGTACTGATAATAGTATAAGAATACAATTAGCAGTTTTAAATCAAAATAATCAAAATTGCAGACAAGCTGATCATAACTATATGTTTTAATGAGAATTTTGAGTTTGCTTTCACCAAATCTGTAACATCAGGAATTAAATTATTAACTAAGAGATACATAGAGTTCCTCGAATTTGAATCGGACAGTGGCGACCTCAGTTTGTTCTTGATGATTTTCATGGATTGATTGCTTGATTTCAAGTTTTCTGGCATCATCTACCATGGATGAAATTGCTTGCTCGCATCTGAATGCTGTTGTGGAATGCTTCGACAGGCATTATTAGGGTCAAAATGTCTTTCTTGGAAAAGTAGACATGGTAAAGATAGCAATAAATGAATAATTTCAGATGCACTAGAAAGTGAGGGAAGTTCAATGAATTTGCGTTTAGATCATCAAGTTGTATCTGTGTATTGCTAGTCATCGTCTGAATGTTTTGTTCAAAAAGGGAAAAAGGATTTAGAAATGCATGCATGGAGTCCTTTCGCAGAAGTAGAAAAGTTACTGCATCTTACATTGAACGTTAGTAACGTAGAGCTAGAAGCTATGGACCATTGCAAGGACTAGAAACATGTAAGCATTGTTCTCTTGTCTTGGGTATTGCCATAGCCTCTGTACCATGGTCTTCTACTCTCTTCGATTAGAGTTCTCTTGCTTGAGGGTAAACTTTCCTCTTGTTTTGTTAAAGTTTTTATAGTTTATATAGGAAATATTTATTTTGATGTTACTGTTGTTAAAATATTTAATTTTTCCTTCTTTCCTTTCCTCACTGGACTATTTTCCCTGTTGGAGCCCCTGAGCTTATAGCATCCTGCTTTTCAAACTAGGGTTGTAGCTTAGCAAGTAATAATAATAATAATAATAATAATAATAATAATAATAATAAATAATGTTTGCTCGAAATTGAACTTATAAAAGAGATACGCTTAGATTAGCACCCTTGAATTAAGACTGCTTTCGTCAAACTGAAATCAGACCCCCCGATATCTCAAATACTGGTACGCCTGAAGAACAACATCAATCTCTTTTTATAGTTTTTGTATGAAATACGTATTTCACTGTTGATACTGTTCTTAGAATATTCTATTTTAGCTGTTCATTACTTCTCTTGTAGTATTTTTTTACTTCTTTGATTCCTTTCCTCACTGCATTATGTTTCCCTGAAGGAGCCCTTGGGGTTATAGTATCCAGCTTTTGCAACTAGGATTATAGCTTAGCTAATAATAATAATAATAATAATAATAATAATAATGATAATAATAATAATAACACCTCGAAGATAATTTATGCCGTAATAGATATAACCTTAATTAATAAAGTATGCCAAATTTTGTCATATATTTCCGAACGGAAGAAACCCGGGACTCCAAACTTACGAGTCCCTGTCAAGTGACAGGGCATTTCATGTCTGCCGAAGGGCTGAAGGACGAGGGCGGACAAAGACTCCCAAGGGAGGAATAACTTGAGAGCATCAGAGCGTTTGTGGATGGGACGAAGGATAAGAATTATATCGAGTAGGATATTTTTGTCAATTAAATCATTGCCTTTTAGATAATCCCTCTCCTCGGGATTTACTGTTATGGCTTCCCGAAACGACAACGATGCCAAAATTTCCTTGCAAAAAATTATTTAATTTGCAATGTACAAATATATATATATATATATATATATATATATATATATATATATATATTAATATATATATATATATATATATATATATATATATATATATATATATATATATATATATTTATTTATATATATACATATATATATACATATACTGTATACATAAATGTATATATATATATATATATATATATATATATATATATATATATATATATATATATATATATATTCATATATATATACTTATATATATGTATATATAATATATATATACATATATATATATGCATATATATATATATATATATATATATATATATATATATATAATCCCGTATAGGATTCCTTAAAGAATAACAAACATGGCAACTCGCAAGAATGGTTAGATATTGACATAAAAAAAAGTTTAAGTGAAGAGAACTCTTGATGAAAAAGGCAAAGAGAATGATCGTAGGACCTGATGCTATACCTGTTCAGTTGTGGAAATCTTTAGGAAAAGATATGATTGATATTTTGTGGGACCTCTTGTGTAAGATCCTTATGGAATTATTAACACTCATAATACTTGTTTTCTTAGCGGAGAGAGAGAGAGAGAGAGAGAGAGAGAGAGAGAGAGAGAGAGAGAGAGAGAGAGACTTAAGTATTATTAAATATAAAAAGGTTCTTATCAGAAAGAGAGAGAGAGAGAGAGAGAGAGAGAGAGAGAGAGAGAGAGAGAGAGAGAGAGAGAGAGACTCAAGTACTATTAAATATAATAATTTCCATATCAGAGAGAGAGAGAGAGAGAGAGAGAGAGAGAGAGAGAGAGAGAGAGAGAGAGAGAGAGAGAGAGACACGATGACGATCATTTATACTATGTGTTTTCTTAGCAGAGAGAGAGAGAGAGAGAGAGAGAGAGAGAGAGAGAGAGAGAGAGAGAGAGAGAGAGAGCTTTTCGAGTTATTAACATTCATAATTGCTTTCTTAGGAGAGAGAGTGAGAGAGCTTTTCGAGTTATTAACATTCATAATTGCTTTCTTAAGAGAGAGAGAGAGAGAGAGAGAGAGAGAGAGAGAGAGAGAGAGAGAGAGAGAGAGAGAGAGGCTTTTAGAGTTATTAACATTCATATTTGTTTTCTTAGCAGAGAGAGAGAGAGAGAGAGAGAGAGAGAGAGAGAGAGAGAGAGAGAGAGAGAGAGAGAGAGATACATGGTTTAATTAGCTAACATTTTCGCTATTGATGGGAGAACACCATTCCTGGCGAAGTCTCCGTCGTTCATTTTCCTCTTCAATTCTCATCCTTGATCAAATTCCTTATCCAGCATTTCCTCAACCCGACTCAGTGGTCGCTTTCTCAAAGGCGCTAGAGGGGAATCCTGGATTCCTGATTCCCGAATTCCCACTGGAAGCGATTCCGACTCGCTCCAGCGGTACGTCATCCATCCAAATCCCTTGCAGTAGCCGATTTGATGAACCTTCGGCCATCTGCAGTTAATAACGGCCCCAGGAAAGGCCGTTAACCATGCCCATTCGTACACGTCTCCGCCAGGTTATACCCAAGGGCCTAATTGCTCTGCTGTCTGTCTGGCTATACTTTTTGTGGGGCTTAAAAACTCGAGCATTCTGGAGTAACGATGATTTTTAAGGCTTTCGCGTCTAATTGGATAGTCGGAATTTCTAAATGGGTTATCTGTCTCAACATATACTGAGACTTTATATCTATAAGAAAAGGTGCTGTATTTTTGCATACATATACGTATACATGCATTCATCCCTTTCTGAGTAGGGACACCTTAACGAAGTGAAAAGGTTTGTACATTGCCATATTAAGCAAAGCTATACTAGCCAGGGCTACCAATACAAGGATGGTTTGCTGTGAGCGATCAGATGAAAATCTCCCACCATCACCAATCTGCACTGGCCAGTGTGGTAATGAAAACTGTCGAGAACCTAGACATGAATTGACATGTCTGAGACACTTGTCTCGCAGTGGACTAGAAACGGCTGCATTTGTTGTATGTATGTATGTATGTATGTATGTACAGTATAAGTAAACCTCTGAATTTACGTGAACTCATGAATAATATCAGGTTACATGGCGTTAACGTTTTTCTAGTCTACATAAATAATCTAACGAAAATGTACGAATTCTAAAGTAATTCTGAATATTCTACAAGTGTACTTTTTATGTATATTGAACAGAGAAGAAAATTGGGTAATTCTAAAAAGAATGAAATCATAATGAAACAATTGCAAGCAGGGATATCCGAGGACCGAAGTGTGTTTAAAAGTGAAGTCGAATAAATTTCAAAAGCAGATATAATTGGAATGATTAATTTAATCATTACTTACTAGTGCATGCGACCTGTCTTTGACTAGCCTTCAAAAATTACAGCTAAATATCTAAATAAATATGCACTCTCACCCACACTTACACACGAAGAGATTCAATCCTTCCAACCACAACCCCCTCTCACCGCGGTATGGCTATTCCCTCTTCTCCCTTTCCGAGGGACGGGTTCGGCCAAGCCGCTGCACTGAGCATGACCGGATATATATATATATATATATATATATATATATATATATATATATACTGTATATATATATATATATATATATATATATATATATATATATACATATACATATATATATATATATATATATATATATACATATATATACACATATACTGTATACATATATATACAGTATATATATACACACGAACATACATAAACGCACATACATGAATATATACACACACACACACACACATATATATATATATATATATATATATATATATATATATATATATATATATATCTAACAACCAAATGGAGTCTTCCAACTATCATATTTATTGTTCTGAAATGACTCAAAATCCTACCAAGGGCTAAAAACTACAATACAAAACTATAAAATATATAATTTACGATTTCTCAACCTAATAAATACTCTTTATGGTCTCTCACTGAAAGCATTCTCTGTAAGTAGCAAGCAAATATTATATTTCCTATTTTATATGCGTAGCCATAATGGGTCACAGAAAAACCAAACAATAACAGACGAAACTCACATTGTCAGAGATAATTATACAGCACAATTGACATGCATTTCAATCATGTCTTCTATACAACAGTAAACTTCGTATTACAAATAGAGACACGTCACTTGCATCTGAGTATTCATTTTATAAGTATGATTAATTTCCCCTGTTCCA
Organism: Palaemon carinicauda; assembly: GCF_036898095.1. Classification (NCBI taxonomy): domain Eukaryota; kingdom Metazoa; phylum Arthropoda; class Malacostraca; order Decapoda; family Palaemonidae; genus Palaemon; species Palaemon carinicauda. The sequence goes on from NC_090754.1 coordinate 19,068,217, forward strand.
GGTAGGAGGAGGAGGGGGAGACGAAAGAGAAGGTGGGTGGAGCGTGTAAAAGCAGATATGGAGGAGAAAGATCTCACAGTAAAGGACATCAGATACAGGGGACACTGGAAACGGCTTTCAAGAAATAGCGACTCTGCATAACGTGAAAAGCTTTAGGCGAAGAAGAAGATTTATTTCTCGCGTCCTGAATACCTTATGGTTATTCTTGATATTCAAGTACTTCCCTTTTTTATCAAGCATTCTTTTCTGTCTTTACCCAGTCATTAATCACGTCAAATTCACTCGAAAACCCTTAAATAATAGATTCATATGTTCAAAAGCTTTTAACAAAAGAGCGTAAATAGTATTTACGGCCTCATAAATAAGATCATTTTTCATTTTCTTCTTTTAGCTGGACTCATAAAATTATTTCATTATTCAGCCTGATTTTTTCTTGAACGTTAAATCAGGAATTCACTCATGTGATTTAGTGGTCAGTAAATGGGTTGCAAAAATACCACATTCGGTATGTATAATACATATATATATATATATATATATATTTATATATGTATATATAATAAATATATATGTATATATATATGTATATATATATATATATATATATATACACACGCACACACACATATATACACACATATATTATATATATATATATAAATATATATATATATATATATATATATACATATATATATATATACAACAACAACAAATACAGCTCCTTAAGTACACTGCAGAACGAAGGCCTCAGACATGACATTATTCATGTCTGGGGTTTGGCCACTTTTCATCAGCAGGCTAACCTGTGCAAATTGGTGATGGTAAAAGACTTTTGTCTAACAGCAAACTAACATACTATGGGTGTCCTTGAATAATACAGCTTTGCTGATCATGGTGATATTCTAAGTAAAAATCCTGAATTTGACAGTATTAAATATGGCAGATCGGAATGAACTGTTCTCTCTCTCTCTCTCTCTCTCTCTCTCTCTCTCTTCTGTTTACCCTAATTTCTACTGAGCGCTAATATTCGAATCCTTGGCCGGGCAGAAGTACTTATCATAGAATTTTTTTTTTTTAATGAGTCTGTGATCCCCTGGCATAGTGAATTAAAAGGAGTTTGTGGCTTATTTGAAAAATAATGAAACTGTGCCGAGCCGAGAGCGCCAACGGGTGGAACAGTCGATGACGGTAAATAGGTAACGATGTCCTTGTGATGTGGGTAGGGGGCCTACAACGTCGACGTGAATGTGTGCGAAACAATGCTGAAGTTGAGTAAAGGTGGCCACTCCTGAATCCATGTGTCGATGTACTTTGGAAGTTTCTCAAGAAGTACAGGCACGGACCCAATCCTTAGGATCCTTAGAAATGCCATGCCAAATGAACTTCGTCTTCAGCAGCTGAACGGCACGAGGGATGTGAAAGCCCTGAATGAAATCAAACACCTGCCGGCGCATGGGAGCAGGAATCCAAGGTCGCGTCTACCAGTACTGACGTCACAGAGGAGACGTGGTGTTGGAGTCTTCGAGGGGGAAGTCTTCCCAACGGAGGGACGTGCAGGATGTCCTACATGCTTGATAGTCTGGATCCTGTTATTGGGCTTCAGCCAAGGAGTTGTAATCCAATCCCAGTTGAACGGCAGCCAACATGTTTCTTGACAGGGCATCGGCAACGGGATTCATTTTCCCAGGGACGTATTGAAGGGTGCAATTGTATTCAGCCAGAGCGGAGAGATGTCGGCGTTGACGGGCAGACCAGGCATCAGACTGTCGAGTGAAGGCATGCACCAGAGGCATGTGGTCTGTGTGAATGACGAAGGGTGTACCTTCTAAGAAATGGCGAAAGTGACAGACAGCCAAGTGCACCACCAGCAATTCGCGATCGAAGAAGGCCAATGGGCGGGGCGAGCCGTTGACCATCTGCTCGAGTACTGCACCAATAGCGACGTCGCTGGCATCGGTGGAGAGAAGGAGAGGGGCATGTGGGATAGGAAAAGTGAGAGCCGCAGCAGTTGACAGGGCCTTCTTTGCATTGCAAATGAAGGGGACCCCATTTCAGGTCCTTTGGCTTGCCCTTGAGGGAGGTGTAGAGGGGAGCAAGAGTGGCAGCAATAGCTGGCCCAAAACGGTGATAATAGATGATCATGCCCAAGAATTCCTGCAGAGCTTTGACGGTCGAGGGCGTGGGGAAGTCCTGAACGGCTGCTACTTTCTCAGGGAGGGGATGGACTCCTTCAGGAGTGATGCGGTGCCCTAAGAACGACACTTCGTTGGTGCCAAAGGTACACTTGTCATACTGGACTACAAGGCCGTGTTGTTGCAAGCGGTCGAGCACGATGCGCAGGTGACGGAGGTGTTCCTCTTTTGAGGAGGAGAACACAAGTATGTCGTCCACATAACATACACAGAAGGGGAGGTCCCCTAAGATGCCATCCATGAGACGTTGAAACGTGGCCCCATCATTACGAAGGCAAAAACAGGAGTAATTGAAGGTGTATGTACCAAACGGAGTGGTGATAGTGGTCTTGGGGATGTCTTCTGGTTTCATAGGCACCTGATAATACCCCTTCAGGAGGTTGAGCGTAGAGAAAACCTTCGCTTTGTGCAGGTAGGAGGTCACGTCGGTGATGTTTGGGAGGGGGTAGTGATCCGGTTCTGTTTGCATGTTCAGGCCTGTAATCCCCGCATGGACGGAGGGAGCCGTCTTTTTTCAGAACGCTGTATAAGGGTGACGACCATGGGCTGGAGGCCTTTTGGCAAAGGCCCATTTCCTCCATTTCGGCGAACGTCTGTTTGGCGGCTGCCAATCGTTCCGGTGCCAGACGTCTGAATTTTGCGAAGACTGGGGGTCCCGTCGTCTTGTATGGTGATAAATACTGTGCTTGGCAGGAGCCGTGGACGTTTTGCGAAGTTCTGGACGGAAAACTTACTGGCACGACGTGAGGAGGTGGGTGTAGGCATCCGTGGGTGCGCTGATGTGGAGATGAGGTTGGAGGGGGCGGGTTGAAGAGGTGTCGACAAGTACAAGTCTGCGTTGACCAATCGTGGGTGGGCGACATCGACCAGAAGGTGGAAATGAGAGAGGAAATCCGCACCGAGGATTGGCAATGTGACGTCAGCAACGAGAAACTTACAATTAAATTTACTGTTTCCAAACGATAATGTAAGGTTCTCGTAACCGTAGGTGGGTATCGCAGATCCGTTGGCAGCTACCAAGCGGATGTTGGCAAATGTAGACAGATTACATCGTGTCCTGAAGAGTTCCCTTGGCAAAAGAGACCAAGCACCCGTGTCTACCAAAAATCGCATGCCCGTTCCTGCATCATGTAAAAAGAAAAGATTAGAAACACGGGAGGCCACCGCCACGAGCGATGGCCTACTTACACGTTTTTTGGCCACTAACAATACTTGGTACATTTCTTCGCGGTTGCCCCGAATCTGTTGTGGTAGTAGCAAAACTGTGGCGGATGGGAGGTAGTAAGTGGCTGTAGAAGTCGTTGGTTGGGGCGCGAGTGAATGGTGGGTGGTGGGTGGCTTTGTCGCATCTTTGGCACGTCATGGGGTAGGCGTGTATGTCTTACGGCATTCACGTCAGCTTTGGTTGACATTGAATAGGCGTCCTCTTCGTCAGGAGTGGAGGCGTTGATGGAGGTCTTGAAGTGGCTGTCCATAAGGGTGTCAGCTTTGGTCATCAAGTCCTTTATGGGTAAACTATCAACATCGGGTATGGCAGCCCGTACAGGTTCGGGTAAACGTAGTATTCAAAGCGCACGAAGTAGGGTCCCCTCACGAGGAGAGCCGTCTGCGGCAGGTTGCAGTCGAGTGATACTGGTCATTTCCCTGAGGGCGAGCAAAGCCCTTTGGTCCCCCAATGGTTGTTGAGAGAGCTGAAAAAGCTTTGCTATACAGGCGGTTGGCGACGGCGAGTACTGCTGCAGAAGGTATGTTTTGAGGGCGTCATACACTATTGGGGTGTCTCCTTGTTCACAAAGCCGGTCGGATATTTCCGGGAAGGTGTCCTTGGGTATCGCCGCGAGAACATAATCTGCTTTGGTGGTTGAGCAAATCACGCCCTTGATGTGAAACTGGACTTCTGCGCGCTGAAACCAAGCAAACGCCTCTCCGCTGGCGAATGCCGAAAGTTTCAATGGGGCAGCCTCAGCGCCAACTTCCACAGAGTCCGCCATAGTACCAACGACGGAGGGGCGAGGGGGGATGGAAGGCAGGAGGAGCGAGTCGACTTCCGGGGTCGCCAATGTGACGAGCCGAGAGAAGGTTGTGACTCAAAGACAGGATGAAAGCAATGGAGTAACTTTATTACAAACACTCTCCTTTATATACAAAAACTCAATGCAACAGGAAATTTCCTGTTCAACCGACACCACACCGGTTAACAGTTAACGGTGAGAAAAACAGACACATTATTTCAGGTTCAATGCAACAGGAAATTTCCTGTTCAACCGACACCGCATCGGTTAACAGTTAACGGTGAGAAAAACATACATGTTATTTCAGGTTCTTTTTAGTGCAAGGGGAGAGCGAAGATACAAGCATAATATATACACAAAATGAAATGTCATTACTATGTACGATCGCAAGACACACGGTTGGTACAAAACAAAAGTATCAGCGATGAAATTATCATATATCTATACATGATGTATCTGGTTATCTAAAGGCTTACTTTGTTTAAGTATTTTGTGGTGCTTTCGAATATATATATTACAGCAACAAAAATGATATGGCAAAATAATTGATTGGAGTTTGTACTTTCGTCTTGGTGACATCTTCAGACTCACAATTAGAATAAATAAATAAGGTTATAGTATTTTGTAGAAGAAAGGTATCTCTAAAGTAATAATTTCTTGATGGTTCCGATAGGACAGTTCTAAGAAAAGAAGGAAGTGCCGCGGTACTAGAAAAGACAATGGCTTAGAATTAAACTTTTAAACTGTAACTTTGGGTACAGACAATTATAAACGATTCCTCAATATATCTTGGGGGTAAAGTCATTAATAAGGATTATTGTTTTGGCCTCAGACCAATGGACTCTGAGATATATGCTAAGCCAATAGACTGCCTAAGCATTATCAACAAATCTTGCTAGAGACAGCCACCTCATGCTATTGCGTTCTGACATATTTACCTTCATATCTTTGAAAGACATAAAACAAGTTACATTTTGAACAAGAAATACTATATATCACATTATCGTAATTTGCAGCGTTATTATTGATTAATAAGTTTTTCAATGTGGAACTATATTCAAACAGGATCCTTTTATCTAGTTTTCTCAAAAGGGGCATGACATCTAGAAAAAACCCTTCCTGAATTAGTAAACAAGGTATGTTATTTATTGCTTCATTTTCATGTAACTTGGTAATATAGAATGTTTTCTTAGCTGTATTCATACGATTTCTTTGTAAACGTATTTTGGATAGAGATTAATGGTATTTTTTTAATCTTTTTTATTTTGTTATACAACTTTTATGTACTCAAGGCTGCATATTTCAGTGCCCTAAGGTACATAGAAGAAAATAAAAAATAATCAATATTTTTAAAATGACCTGAATGAAAATGTATACATAGCAAGTTATTAAATGGCTTTCTAAATATTAAAAATCTAAGGAGTAAATCTAAATTTATTGACGTGATTAACAATAAAAACGTCTTAAACGAGACCCTGTTAATTTGTTCACTTTCTATAATAAATTCTATGGCTGGAACCAATGAATTAGTGATAGCAAAAAAAAAAAAAAAAATAAAAATATTAAAATTTCTTTCTAGAACATCATCAACGTAGCGATACCAAACAATTTGGGAGGACATAACTGATGACGTCATCAATAAGGCGGAAATACTCATTCCATCAGGTTTGCTCACGTTTCTAATTATGGCCATAATTCATATTTCATGCTAGCCACGTGTCACCCACAATGAAAAAAAAATATATATATAAATATAAATATATATATATATATATATATATATATATATATATATATATATATATATATATATATATATATATATATATATATTTATATATGCACACACAGATAAAGAGTCCCTCTGATATATATAAAAACCTTGAGCGAAGAAAAACTGTTTGGTAATGTCAGTGTTGTCAGGTGTATAAGGACAAAAGAGAATGGGGGAAAATATAGACCAGCCTAATCGACAAAGGAAAATGAGCCGTAACCAGAGAGGGATCCATTGCAGTACTGTCTGGCCAGTCAAAGAACCCTACAACTTTCTAGCGGTAGTAAGTCAACGGGTGGCTGGCGTCCTGGCCAACCTATAATTGTATAAGGACTGATACAGGTATAAATACATAGATATGCAATTAAAGAACAGAAGAATCTGGATGTGTAAATGATTGATCCTCTGGTGGGATCATAGCTGGAGAAAGCCATATTCGTTTTTAACTTGAAGATGGAAGGAAGTAAGGATGATTGTGGATGAGAGAGCATGCCCTTTGGAATCAAATAATTAAGAAATGCCAAATGGATGAACGGTTTCTCATACGGATAAACACATTTTACGAGATGAAAGTTTGCGTATTTTGTGACAAAGTATTCAGTATTATTAGCTCTATAGTTCAAAGTGTTTTCGCTTTTCAGAAAAATTGATCACAGTCACCTACCAAACCTTGGAGCTAGACTCTGTTAAAAACCCTTGTAATACTGATAATCGTAATAAAAAGTTAAAGACAATAAAATTGAAGAAAAATTAAGAAAAGCCAATTTTAGTTACGTACCTGTGTCATACAGGCTATATGAATATTACGTTGTCATGGTAAGTACCCATTTGGAGAGAGAGAGAGAGAGAGAGAGAGAGAGAGAGAGAGAGAGAGAGAGAGAGAGAGAGAGAGAGAGAGAGAGAGAGAGAGAGGAATTTTATATGGTTCAAGGGATTATATGTTGCTGTAAAGTTGACATGAAGTTTAACGAATTCTCAGAAACTATGTATGTAATTGTAGAAGTGATGCTCCTGGTTCCATATCTTTAATTAAATTCCAAATCCCATTTATATCAAGAGAACAGAATTGCATCCGATATCCCCATCACAAAGTGCTCTGTGACCTTTCGCATAAGAAGGGGACCAAAGAACTACATATCGCCTCGTAATATAAAAGTCTACCCTCTTTTAAGATTTGCATAGAAAACGGAATGAATAAGATCCAGGAAGAAAAAGAAAGGGAGAGAGAAACGGAGGCCAGAGATGGATCTGATATAGAGTAAACTACTCGTTTTTATGTCCTTTTCTCATCTGCCTAAAGGCTCTAAGGGGTAACAACTCCTGTATATTTTCCTCTTGCTCTTGGAAGGATATGGCGAGGGGAAACGCAAAAGGGGAAGCGATCCCCTAGGGACCAAGTGGTAAAATCAAGGATCGAGCCAGACGCAGGTTGAGTAAGGGACGAATGGCTGGGAGGAAATATACTCTCCTCTTCCCAGAAGAAATAAAGTCAAAGAATGCTAACAGGTCCGTGTTCAAACGATTTCATTCGAGGCAGAAGATGACCTCTTTAAGTAATTGTTTTAGAGGCTTAAATTCCGCATTGAAGACTGTATGGAGGCAACAAATGACTCTAAATACAATATTCTTTATAATCTTCACGAGATTTATGAAGAAAATACTTCGCTTGGTATTCAAAATCCTAACGTCTTTCAAATTTCTTAACAATGAACAATTAATCTGATAGTTTCCTTGTATAGTTTATATATGAAAGATCGATTTCAATGTTGCTATTGTTCTTAAAATAATCATCTTTGATTGTTCATTATTACTCTCATAGTTTATTTATTTCCTTATTTCCTCTCCTCGCTGGGCTATTTTTCCCATTTGGAGCCCATGGGCTTATAGCATCTACCTTTTCAGACTAGGGTTGTAGCTTAGCTAGTAATCATCATCATCATCATCATCCTCATTATTTCCTCCTACGATTACTGACGCAAACGGCCTCAGTTACATTTCACCAGTCGTCTCTATCTTTCAATTTAATACTTCTCCATTCATCATCATCTACATCCCGCTTCACAGTCCTCAGCCACGTGGGCCTGGGTCTTCCAACTCATTTAGTGCCATGTGGAGCCTAACTAAACGTTTGATAGCTAATAATAATAATAATATTAATAATAATAATAATAATAATAATCAGTTCGAGCTATTCTTTCACCACCAAAAACATATGGAACCAATCGCATCTATGTATTATTGACAGAAGGAAGAATTTTAGATGCAAAAATGGACGATTGGCAACAGGATGAGGAACTGGTTAAGTAAACAAAGGGAGGGAGAAGGAGAGCCGTTCTGGATTTATATGTTGCAATGGAATTACAAACTGTTGCTGCTGGCCATACCTCGCAGTTTTTTTTTTTTTTTCAAATACGAAGAAACTTGTCCCAAAAAACAGATGAATATAAATGAAGACATAGATAAAATAAGTATAAATTCCAAGATCTGTGGCCAATAATATGGATGGAGATAAAGGAAAGCTTATCATAAATGAAGATAAAATAGTATAAATTCAAAGATCTCTGCACAAAAATATGGATGAATATAAATGAAAACAAAGATAAAATAAGTATAAATTACTTATAAGGACTTGATTATGGAGATATTGTCATTGTTTGAAATCCATACTGATAGGTACACACACATTAGACAAAAACAGTAAGTGAAGAAAAAATATGAATAAAATCCTAGAAACCGTACTATTCCAACTATTGTGGCTGAAGTTGAACACTTTCATATAGTTAAAAATAGAAACAATTAATGGGTCTGTACCTGAGTTCTGTGTGAAATCGGCGTTTATTATTAACAATTACAAGATCTAGGATTTATGTTCAAACTTTTCGAGTTTGTTTGACTTTGCAAATAATAAAATACAAAATAATCAAACAGCCATAGACACATAAAAATAAACTCACACACATACACACATACATACATACATATATATATACATATATGTATGTATATATATATATATATATATATATATATATATATATATATATATATATACATGATTTATTTCCTTAAGCAAGGAACAAAACTCACCCCTCAAAAAACAAAAATTGGTCACTATATTTCAAGTAGCGCATCGTGGAATAACCTCCATTGCTTCATACACCAATATAGAAACACGTTGAAGCCTCCTACACGCAAGTCATAATTCACCTCCAGCTTGCATTCACTCTCTCACTTCCTGGATATTTTACATCATCTCCTCTAATACATCTTCTACTATATCGATCAATCCCTTTCTAAGTCTGTCTTCTGAATTACAAGCTCTATAAATTTTCTTTCTACATGACTGAACCATATCAAAATTTTCTGCTTTATAATTTCACTTAGTATCATATTCCTACCATTTCTTTTCTGCATTGCCAGACTCTTCACTATTTCAAGTCTACTTATATCATATATACCATGTAAGATTTTAGTCTAAGGTTGTGGTAGCATATTGGAAATGTCCCTAACGATTTAATGGATTGGGGTTTGAGAGACTCTCCTGCCTGATAGATTCCAAACGTGTCTGCAATCTCACCATCCTTGTGAGCGAGGGATGGGGGGAGCCTATAGATCTAACTGCTGAGTCATCAACCGCCATTACCTGGCCCTCAATAGTCCTAGCCTGGGTGGAGAGAGGGCTTGGGAACCGATCATATGGATATATATGGGCAGTCTCCAGGACATTGCCCCTATCCCTTGCCACTACCATTCATGAGCGACCTTTAAACCTTCACTTCTATAAGTTTCTCTTACATCCTATATCCACATTTCAGTTCCAAAGAGTTGGCTCAAAATTTAATTAATTCCAACATTGGTCTTTTTAAAAGCTTCAAATCTCTTCCGAAACTTTGACGTAAACCCTATCTGCTTAACCGATTAACCTATCCAATGGCTGACATCGTTTGTCATTCTGCCAGCAACCGATAAATTTGCTCTCCATTGACTATTCGTATCAACTGTTCCAAGTCTTCAATCTTCCATATTAGCACTGAGTTTTCAATCTTAATCATACACACACTTTCAAAGTCTTTCACCAGAGCCTGACATTTCTCTCCATAATTCTCATCTGCTATGGTAACGTCTGCATGAAATAACCAACACTATTCACATGTTCTTTTTTTTTTCTTTTGTTCCATGACTTTGCACCTACACTACAGCAAAATAATTTCCTTTCTTTGACTTGTGACTTTATTCCATTCAGAGATATTGGTAATTCACAGAGAAATATCACAACCTCACATCTATAGATAATTAGCACACGCGTTGTTTCTATCATACTTTTAAAATGTTTTAGTTAGCTTTCCTTCTTACAACTAAAACTTTCTCAATGCTTTTTGAACGATTCTATCAGAAATTTTTTTCTGGATTCATGCAGCATTTATTCTTTACTTCAAACTTCCCACATGCTTACTTCAGTGGAAACATTTGATCATGAAGCCCGCATTCTTGTTTAAACCCACACTGTTCTCACCCTACGAATTAACCTTTTGTCTGTCTTGTTATGTCAATCAAAATCGCACCAAACACATTCCCGGGAGATGTTAGGTAACTTAAGCTTCTATGGTTGTTACAGAAGCCTCTATTACCCTTTTCTTTCTCCATTTCTTCAAAGCCTTTCACTCATCTCCTATAAAGACCAAGTTTGTTTCTCTCTCTCTCTCTCTCTCTCTCTCTCTCTCTCTCTCTCTCTCTCTCTCTCTCTCTCTCTCTTTGTGAATATATATGTATATATATATATATGTATATATATATATATATATATATATATATATATATATGTATATATATATATATATGTATATAGATATAGATATATAGATATATATATAGATATAGATATATAGATATATATATATATATATATATATATATATATATATATATATAAATATATGTATATATATACATACATACATATATATATATATATATATATATATGCCCTTCCCTCAGGTAACTGGGAGAAGTAGTCATACCCTGGAGAAGTGGGTGCTGGTGCGTGTACGTGTGTGAGAATATCTATCTGAATATATATCCGTCAATCTTGACGAGTCGCGTACCCCAGTCTATACATAATTTACAAACCCTGGTCAGCCACTCATTCTCACTTCCACCACCGTAATCTCACCCACATGTAATCTCATTAATTCCCGGAATTTCTCCATTATTTAACATTTCGTTTTCCTTCCTGCTGATGTCATAACATCAGCAGGCACTTTGATAAACATCCCTAAACTGATATTGATTTCCTCAACTCTCAAGTCATTCACACGCACACATATAGTATATGTCAAAATGCCAGAAAATTTATAACCAATCAATCAATCAACACAGTAGAGGTGTAAAAATCTCACTCATTCTCTGTGTGGTTGTGAATAGCACGTTTACTAGAGCAACTAGTATGATAATTCTAGAAAAATCTAAAATGAAATTATAATACAATGTCTGTAATCACGTGTATGAATTCTATACTGCGTGTTTATTGCTGTTATGTATCTTCCATTAAAACAGTAAACCATTAGGTATTCTACTCAATATATACGGTATATTTTCGAAGATAATGAAAGATTAAACCTTTTTCCTCTATACGACGAGATAAGTTACTCAAAATATCCATCTTAACGACATTGAAAAAAAAAAAATCCTATTCTTATTTCTACGTTTCCCAGAATCCGACAGAGTCGGTTGACGTATGTTGACAATAAAGCCCATTAGGTTGATAACGCTGGAAGAGATTTCTCCTCCCAGGTGAAGAGGCTCCCTCCCTTGCTCTTGCCCTACGAGGATAGGATCACTGACCCCTGTGGAGGATCCCTCCACCTCAGCGGAAGATGTTTCCCCTTTCCCCAGTGTGCGAGTTTCCCCTGTCCCTTATGCAGTTTGAGGGCATCTGCCTAAACACTTCATTAGTTGATATAATTGTCATCTTCCCTTTTATCATTAAGAGAATTTTCCCTCAGTAGAGGAACCTTTCCCCTTCCCTCATTGAAAGGGTTCTACCATTCGTTACGCAGGAAAGATGGCTTCCCTCCCTTAATTTTAAAGGGGAATGGGACCCCTTGCCCAGCAGCCTTTGAGGCGATTCCCATTCCTACCTTTTTGGGCGATTCCCATTCCTACCTCCTCCTCCGATTCCCATTCCTACCTCCTCCGATGATTCTCGTTCCCACCTTCTCCAGTGATTCCCATTCCCACCTTCTCCAGAGGAAAAGCTTGCAAATTCTCCCTCTTCACTTCAGAGGCGTTCATCTTCCCCTACCCTACAAGAGAGGATCCTTCCTCCACCTTCCTTAATGGACGATATTCAGTCTTCCCCTCCTCTACCCATCTGCCTCCCCCTCCTGGACGTGATAGGGGAGAGGGGAAGGGGGTCCTACTCCAGACGAGCTAAGATACCTCCCAATACCCTTTTCCTCTCGCTTGTTGATTTCTTGGGCTTCCATCCTCCATTAGTCAAATGAAAGATGCTGACCCCTTCTTCTTCTTCTTCTTCACTTTTTTCCTTTGCCTATCTTCTTCTCCCAAAAGGCACTTCCCCTCCCCCCCCCCGCCAACTCCGTCCACATCTTCCATTTTAGGCATCGCTATCAATCAGGGTTTTTCGCTTTTATTCTCGCAATTGCAGTAATGGGTTATGCGAAGACGCGGAAGATGTGTTACACACATCATATATACTGTGTATATATATATATATTTATATATATGTATATATATATATATATATATATATATATATATACATATATATATATATATATATATATATATATATATATATATATATATATATATATATATATCAACAACAACAAATAAAGATATTTCTAGTTTACTGCAGGACAAACGTATCAGACATGTCCTTATTCATATCTGGAGTTTGGCAACTTTTCATCACAACGCTGCCCACTGCAGATTGACGATGGTGGGAGATTTTAGTCTGATCGCTCACAAAAAATCAGCCTAGTATGGGTGGCCTTGTCTGATCATGGCAATAAAAACTTTGATAGTGTGCACCGGTCATTTTTTTGGTGTCCTGCATTATTATGGAGTTCCTCGTATATATATATATTTGATTAGGTCTGTTCATGAGCATACCAAGCGCAAAGTTAATGTTAGTGGAGTCCTATCAAATGAATTTCCAGTGGGCAGTGGAGTACTCCAAGGAAATGTGTTGTCACCTCTGTTGTTTAGCCTCCTCATGGATTTTGTAATGCATAGAACAGTTGGAGATGATGGGGAAGGATTGGACTGGATTGGTGATAGGAAACTAGCTGGGCTAGAGTATGTTGATGATGCTGTCCTTATTAGCAGAACACCACAAGATTTGCAATGCTTGTTTACAAGAATGCATGAAATATCACATGAGGTTGGGCTGAAGATGAATAGAAGAAAGAGATGATGAGAACCGAATATACAATGGGAGATGAAATATCATTGGAAGGAGGAAGGATTAATGAGGTGGAACCACTTAAATATTTAGAAACTATGATCACTAATACAGGGACTTTAGAATTGGAATTTAATGAAAGACTGAAAAAAAAATCGGACAATGACTAGGTTAAGTAAACTTTGGAAATCAAATCGCCTGAAATTACATATAAAAATCAGACTATATATCAGTTAAGTGAGATCGGTTTAAAGGTCGCTCATGAATGGCAGAGGCAAGGGACAGTGACATTACCCTATCGAGCCGGACAATGCCCTAGAGTCTGAACATATTACATATAATCAGCGCCTAAGGCCCCTCTCCATCCAAGCTAGGACAAAGGAGGGCCAAGCAATGGCTGCTGATGACTCAGCAGATAGACCTATAGGCTCCCCCCAAACCCCTCTTCCTTAGCTCACATGGATGGTAAGGTTGCAGCAACCAAAGGAACTAGAGAGCTTGAGCAGGACTCGAACCCCAGTCTGGCAATCACTAGGCAAGGACGCTACCATCCGGTCACCACAACCCTAAACGAGTCGTGGTATGAAAATGAAACAATCTCCAATAAATTCTATAGATTAGAGTACTAAGTCCTCAGAGTAATAATGGGAGTTAAATTACAGAACAGGAATATAAATTAAACTATAAGAGAGATTACTCGACTGCTATATACGGATGAGATTATGGTGAGGGGCAGATGGCGATGGCTTGAGCATGCTATTCGCACTCCCCGACAGACATCAGTTCGCCAAATTTTAAACTGGGCTCCACAAGGCACTGAAAGAGTTGGAAGGTCCAGGCCTACATGGCTGACGACTATTAGGCGTGAAGCAGATGATGAATGTAGGAGTATTGATTTAAAAGCTCAAGATACAGACAACTGGCGAAATCTAACCGAGGCCTTTCCGCAAATAGGCGTAAGAGGGGATATATATATATATATATATATATATATATATATATATATATATATATATTTATTTATATATATGTATATGTATAATATATATATATGTATATGTATAATATATATATATATATATATATATATATATGTATATGTATAATATATATATATATATATATATATATATATATATATATATATATATATATATGTATATGTATAATATATATGTACATATATATATATGTATATGTATAATATATATATATATATATATATATATATATATATATATATATATATATATATATATATATATATATATATATATATGCTTCCAAACCCTTTTACCAACAAATTTTACAGATTTATTCAAAGGTTTAAGAATATCAAATAAAGGTGTCAAAACTCTTAAAGCTGATATCTATGGCAATATACCCTAATCAAGTTAGACCTGAAGAAATTTGAATTTTTGACAAAGTAAGCCTTTGTGGGTTAAATGCGGCCTGAACTATTCTATGAGTTATTTTCAAATATTAAAGGTCGCCAAGGCACAGGACATCATTCCACTGTCACTCAACATGATGTATACATACATACATACATACATGCAAATATATATATATATATATATATATATATATATATATATATATATATATATATATATATATATCCTTTCTGAGTGGAGATACCTTAATGTGGTAAAAAGGGTTTGTGTATAACTATAATCAGCAAAATTGTAATTGTCAGGCCCCCATGATAAGCTGGTTTGCTGTAAGCGATCAGACAAAACTTTCCCACCGTCACCAATTCCCACTGTCCAGTGTAGTGATGAAAACTGAGGCATTTGCCTTGCAGTGTACTAGAAATGGCTGCATTTGTTGGTGTTTATATATATATATATATATATATATATATATATATATATATATATATATATATATATATATATAAGGCAATTGTTCATGACAACCTTTTCTCACAAATTTGCGCTATGAAAATGTTACTCAGAATATTTGTACATTCAGTATATAATAGGTAGATTTTTGCTTCATTCAACAATATTCACATGAAGAAAAACATACACATTTATGTATAAATGTATGCACAGTATATAAAGAGTGTATATATATATATATATATATATATATATATATATATATATATATATATACTTATATATGTAAATATATGTGTATGCATATATATATATATATATATATATATATATATATATATAACGGATTTTGAGCGAAGCGAAAAATCTATTTTTGGGTGAGATGGCCATGTCGTCCTGATGGAAGTTCCTATAGGGTAGCTTCCTAGGGTATATTACAACTACGGCGATATTCCCAGAGAATTTACCTTAAGGTACCAGAATTCTAACTCCTGGAGCGAGTATCCCTCGTGAAAGGGATATCGCGACATATCAGAGGACGTATTCTAGACACGTCACATGGCAATCTACGACCTGAACAGAGATTTCGTCTCGTAGGAGGGAGATTGACGAGATACGAATTCGGGAAAGAAAAAGGGGAGCCGCTCCCAAGGCTTCCCTATCCCCCGATTCGTATGCGTGCCTGGCGCCAATCCTGGCGCCATCTGTATTCCTTGTAGCGTACACGAGGTGCTACAGATACTGTATGTAGGGAGGGGTCCTACAGCCCTTTCTTAGAAAGGCAAGGGCGGGTCCATCAGGACGACATGGCCATCTCACCCAAAAATAGATTTTTCGCTTCGCTCAAAATCCGTTTTTTGGGCTCAAGCCATGTCGTCCTGATGGAAGTGTACCAGAGCATTACTGTATCTGTGGATTCTCAGAACGTGCCGTACTCCCCGGAGGTAATTTTTTCCCGGTCGACTAGACCTAGAGACCTAAGATGTTACCGTTATACATCTTTTCAACTAACTATAAACTATGTTAGAGCTTCCTGCCCCCTACAGGGAAGAGTCCTACTAGACTCTGGAAAAGTCTCGAAGAGTACATATATCTATGTACGAATACCAGGCAAGCTAATACAGTGGTCTCGCCCTATATTAAGTAAAGCATAGTTTGTAAAGGACCACTGCGTCAATATGAAATATCGACCAGTTTTCCGCACAATACTTGTATTGGACAAAGGTTTTATATCCGCATAGGAGGAAAACCAATGCAACATAGCTTGCATAAAGGAACAATTCTATTAGAATTATCCCAGATAAGGTACATAGAATGAATGCTCAATTATACCAGTAAATTGACACAGGTGAAGGAGACGCAAGGTTCTCAAGAACCAGATTATTGACAGGCAATAAATAGACAGGTTAACCACAATTATATATATATATATATATATATATATATATATATATATATATATATATATATATATATATATATATATATATATATATATATATATATATATATATATATATATATATAAGAAGAGGATAACCCAAAACTTTAAGCATAAGTATGATAGTAAACAGGGCTTGTTTGTCTGAAAGAAAAACATTAGATGCCACTTTTAAGATACCGAGGTATCAAAGTCATAAAAGCCTGTATTACAAATCAATGACATTAGCGTTAGAAACGCTCGGCACACATGTGTGCACTTATGCTAGGTTCACCTTCGGAAATGGAACAGTCTGGATGGGCAACACAGTGCCCTCACTTAGTTTATAGTACAGTATGTAACTACACACTCACCCTGGAATTAATCGTCCCAATTAAGACCACTGTTCCTCGCAGAGTTAAACAGTAGGGTTAACACCGCGACCCACTGCTACCACAGATCTCTTTTAGTTCCTCTACTTGCTTCGCATAGTGGCGAAAGAACACTCTGGAAGACTTCCAGCCAGTGTATGAACGGAGATGTTCAAAATCCATGCAATTAAAGAAATTTAAGAATGAGGCAACTTTCCTCGGATCGTGACCTGCGGGTGTATTGTCAGGATCCGCTCTGCGAATAAAATATGTGATTTTCGCTCTGAGTTGATTCAGAGATAAATTTGAGCCTGATGTTTCTCCCCTGAATAGTTGACCACCCTTGAAGTCTGAAGTTCTATGAAGATAGACCTTTAGGCATTCTACTGGACATAGAGATGCATCTTCTTTCAGAGGGCAGATTCTCCAGGGACCCCACCTGTTGGTGGGTAACTCATTCTTGGCGAGAAACGTAGGATCCGGAAACAGGTTCAGTTCTTCCCCATCCAGGAACTGAACACGACCTGCCTCTCTCGAGAGGCTACAATCTCACTAACCCTGGCCCCGGACGCGAGTGCAAATTAGGAAAATAACTTTTTGTGTCAAATCCTTTGACGCACATTCTTCATTGCTCAACAGAGAAGCGAAATGAAGAACTTGTCTAAAGACCATGAAATGGGCTTTGGAGGTGCTGAAGGTCTGAGCCTAGCACAGGCTTTCGGGACTTTATTAAAGATCTTGTTACCTAGGTCGACCTGGAAGGCATATAGAATGGGTCTTGTCAAAGCAGACTTACACGCTGAAATCGTGTTCGCTGCCAACCCTTGACCATGGAGGTGGGGAAAAAAGATAAGCAGAAGTCTGTCAAGATCTCCTGCGGAATCTTCGCCTTGACAAAAGGCCACCCATTTTCTCCAAGATGACTCATATTGCCTTCTAGTAGATTTGCATTTATATTCCTCAATGAAGTCTATACTGGCTTTCGAAATCCCGAAACGCTTTCTCACCGCTAGGGAGAGAAAATCATGAACTGCAGGGTCCGGGTTTTCTGTAATGAAGCGCAGACAGTTGACTTCTGGACTCACTGGGTCAGAACTGGATCTGGTAGTGGTACAAACTTCAGCTACAGTTCCAATGCCAGGAGGAACCACACGCTGTTCGGCCACTTGTGGGCCACTATTGCCGCTACCCTTTGAAGGATCTCAGTTTGTTGAGGACCCTCAACAGAAGGTTGTGAGGAGGGAACAGATAAATCTTGGACCATCTGTTCCAGTCGAGGGACATTGCGTCCACTGCTTCCGCTAAGGGGTCCTCGTACGGGGCACGTACAGGGGCAACTTCTTGTTGTCTTTCGTCGCAAAGAGGTCTATCTGCAGTTCTGGGACTGATTCAGAATGAAGGAGAATGATCCTGCGTCTAAGGACCATTCCGACTCTATCGGTGTGAACCTGGATAGAGCGTCCGCTGTCACATTGCGGACTCCTTGAAGGTGAACTGCCGACAGGTACCACTTCTTCTTTTCCGCCAATCGGAAGACGGCCAACATCACCTGGTTGAGAGGTGGTGACCTCGATCCTTGTCGATTCAAGTATCTTACAACTACCTCGCTGTCTATTACCACTTTATGTGGAACGAATGACGCGGGGAGACTTTCTTTAAGGTAAGGAGCACTGCCCTAGCTTCTAGAAAGTTTTATGAGAAAGGTCTTGAATAGCCTGGACCAAGTCCCCTGGACTTTTTTTCCGATGAGAGTGACCTCCCCATCCCTCCTTTGAGGCGTCTGAGTGAATCGTCACCGACAGGGGAGGTGGCTGAAGAAGAACCTGACTTCTTTAGATGTCTGGCTTGGGACCAAGGCCTGAGAAGAGTACTTAGCCGAAGCGGCTGGTCTTCTCAGATCTCTTCACGTGTTTGATGCATAACTTCTCCAAACTCCGATTGCATCCTTTAGCTGTGCTCTTAGCACTGGGTCTGTCACCGAAGCAAACTGGAGAGAGCGCAGTACTCTCTCCTGCTCGTGTCTTGATATCCTTTCGGAATCTTGAAGTCTCTTGACAGAACCCGCTATCTCCTTCCTTTTCTTCGCTGGGGTGGAGAAACGGTGTGACAAAAGGTCCCAGTGGATCTTAGCCACTGGAACTTTTGAGATGGAGAAAGTCGAGACTTTTTCTGTTGATCTTGAAGCCTAGGTACTCTAGGAACTGGATCACTGACTGGAAGCTTGCAAGCATTCTGTCTCGGATGCTGCCCACACCAACCAGTCGTCCAGGTAGGCTACTACCTGAATTCCCTTTAGGCGAAATTGTTTGAGAGCTACGCTCGCAAGCTTCGTAAAAATCCTTGGGGCTATGTTTAGCCCGAATGGCATGGCTCCGAAGGCGTATAGTCTTCGCTGTAGCCTGAACCCTAGGTAGGGGGAGAGTCGATGGCTAATTGGAATGTGCCAGTAGGCATCTGACAAGTCTATAGAGACGGAATATGCCCTCTTGGGCAGTAAGGTCCTTATGTGTTGCAGTGTTAGCATTTTGAATTTGCAATTCACTATGAACTTGTTAAGTGGCGACAAGTCCAGAATGACTCTGAGCTTTTCCGAGTCTTTCTTGGGAACACAAAACAGCCTCCCTTAGAAATTGATGGGCTTCACCCTTTTTCTCCAACCGTTCTTGAACGTACTCCTCCATAACGGGGGTGGAGTGTTGGAAAAACCGAAGGTACGGGGGTGGAGTGCTGTACCAGCTCCCGCCCAATCCATTCTTGAGTAGGCTGTGGGCCCAGGGATCGAAGGTCCACCGATCCCGAAATTTCAGAAGTCTCCCTCCTACCGGTATCACCTCACTTGGACTGCCGTCCTGAGGTCTTGCCTTCCTGACCACGACCACCCCTGAATCCCCTTCCCCTTGAGGGGCGTCTAGACGAGCCTCTGGCTGCTCCTCTAGGCTTTGCTCGGAAGGAAGTAGACTGCCCTTCGAACGCTGGGGTGAATGCCGTGGACTGTGTCGACACGGCCTGGGGTACCCACTGAAAGGTGGTCGGGGTTTGTGCCACGATCTGGGGCACTGGGGGCAATGGCAATTGCAGTTGCTGTTGCTGTCTAAGAGGCTTGGCTGGCCGAGACGGTAGCCTAGTCCTCATAGTCTTCCTCTTTGGTTGAGGACCCTCATCCGGGGAAGACTTTCTTTTGATAGCCAGGTCCCACTTCTGGAGAAGGTTTCTATTCTCCAAGGTGGCTTTATCAAAAACTTCTTTGACCAAGTCGGTAGGGAAAAAGGTCTTTTCCCCAAATGTTGGAGGAGATTAGTTTCTTTAGCTCGTGCCTCACTGTAGCCGAGGTAAACACGAACTCCCTACAAGCTCTCCTTGCCTTGACGAAGCCATAAAGGTCCTTCGTCACTGTGGCCAGATGAGGCTTGGCCACTACCATGAACATTTCATGGACCTTGGGGTCACTTGCCATCGTCTCGAGAGTAGTCTGAAGAGACATTGAGGCAGTCAGTCTTTCTTTTGTATCGAACTCACTACGCAAAAGAAAGTCAGACAGCTTAGGGAGGTCCTTGCCGAACTGACGTCCGGCAATATCAGCCTCCAACTTTCCCACTTAGAACGTAAGATGGACGTCCTTCCAATCTTTGTGGTCCATAGGCAGGGCCAGCGACAAGGGTTTACACTCCTCTAGGGAGGGGCAAGACTTGCCGGCCTCGATTGCTTTTAGTACAGCAAGAAACCCTTTCTGTAAAAGGGGGAAGGCTCTAGTAGGCGAGGACACAAAGGAAGGGAGCTTCCTATTCAATGCAGCTACCTTTGAGTTAGAGAAGCCCCTCTCTTTCATCGAAGATGAAAGTAGAGCTTGAGCCTTAGCATGGTCATCACTATGACCTCCTTCGGCTCTGCCTCCTCCTTTGAAGCTGGTTCCTTCCTCAGCCGGACATAACAGTCCGGATATGGTGCCTTGCTGGGCCAGAATTCCACCCTCCAAGGGAACTGAGCCCAGCATATCCGAGATGACGATCTTTCCAGTCGTCATCGACATGTGCTCAGCATACCTCCATGGGTTAGCATCCGAGCACAAAGGAAGGTCTTTCACATTGAGCTTCTCTGGGGCCCATGTGATTCTGCAAGGCACTGCATTCGCAGTTCCATTGCAGCCGCCTTCTCCTGATTCTCCTTCTGCATTTGTTGGATCATTCCAACAATAGAAGAGAGGGCCTGTCCCAGCTCTACTGGGAGACCGGCCGATGTAGAGGGGCTTGAACTTCATCCTGGGCTTCTGCAAGGAGGTCTTCCTCCTGACACCCGTCCACATCAGATATCCTGTCATTTAGCTGGATGTCTTGCATCGCGACCGCGACTTCAGCATCCACCTGGATCTGAACTTAGGGGATCTCCTCTTGAGGCTGGGGAATCACTGCATCAGCTGATGCCTTAGGGAAAGATACGCCCTCATCTTCTCACTTGGAAGATAAGGGCCAGAAGTGTACTTTTGGAAGCCCCTTACCCAGGTACGAAGCTTCTTCCTAGCTATTTAAATGTCTCATTAATCAGGTTAGTGCACACAGTACATACCTGAGGGTCCCAATACCGGAGATCATCCTTGGAGACAGCGTATGCTGCGTGTCTCCTACAAAACTCATGTCCGCAGAGGTTCTTGCTGCTGACATTGCAGAAAGCACTTCCCCACTTCGGAGTGTCCTTCTGTAAAGAGAAGAAATTTCCATGAGTATCAAGTGAACTATGTATCACTGGATATGCATAGTATAGCATAACAATTCAGAAATTAAAGACACACACTTGTGTTTCCCTCACAACCCATTGCTGCAGCCTTCCAGATAATAAAATCAAAATGGTTTATCTCTACTAGAGTAACCAATGCAAAGTTTCCAGAGGAAACAGGTGGAGCTCACACCTAGGCAATGATTTTAAAATCCGGGATAATAGACAGGGAAGAACTCTGCTTCTTGTCTGAAGGCAACAGCAAAGGGCCGTGCAAGAAAACACAATAGTGTTAGAAGATACAGTGCTGTACCTAAACTTTTACTATAGTTTTCTTCTTACTGTATATGCTATACAGAAGAATACTAGTACAGTATAGGAGGATGTGTGCCGGCCTGCCTTTGCCGGCCGGCACACACCACAATTAGCTTTAAAGTATACTACTTAACAGCTATAGGGCGGCAGCCCTCTGGTTCAAATGCCTGTGCCGGCGGCAGCAGCTGCCGGCCAGCAACAGCCAGTGTTGGCCGGCAATGATTGCCGGCCAGCAACTACACAAGGTAGTACCCAGCTGCCGGCCACACTCTTGGTGACCGGCAGACAAGGACTGACATAAGCCGGCCGGCAAAGGTACAAGACCGATGCCAGCCGGCAGCAAAAGAACCAGAAGACTACACCTGCCCGGCTGCCGGCCTCATAGGCCGGCAGCCGGGACAGGTACAGCACTAGAAGAAAATAGAATGGATGCCGGGATAAGAGTGTACACAACCCCCCGAGCCCGGCAACCGAAAGAGTGCATATAAGGAAGGGGAGAAACTTAATTCAGGCTTCCTTGACCAATGCCGTCCGGCTCTGCCGGCAGGCATGGATGAGGGACCAAGAGAGGTCCGGGCAGCACTCGAAAACATAAGACCCTTGCCGTCCAGCATCTCTGCCGGCCGGCAATGGGCTTAGTCAATTCCACATTCCAACCTATACTAGGTCCAGAAGTAGAATGACGTACAGTACAGTAATACCCCTGCCGGCCAGCTCTGCCGGCCGGCAAGGTACAGTACAGTAATGGCTAGGCCATTACGGAGATAGAGGGGGAAGGGACAAGAGGGTCCTGCCAACCTTGCTTTAGTGACAGATCACCCGCAGCCAAGAACTTTGTCTTAGCCTAAGGGAGATCTAAGGGAAAGGGCCAGCACAGTAGTATAATACTTGCCAGCTTCCAGAGCACCAAAGCAAGGAAGGCGTTGCTACTCCCAAGGGAAGATTTTATCCTCCCCGAGAACAGCAACAGGACTTAGTCTGGTCGA
>NC_090754.1:19096272-19111272 GCF_036898095.1 Palaemon carinicauda
ACGAGTCGACGCTAAACTAGAGATTAGCTTGGATTTAGTATTTGTCCCTAGAATAATTCCCAAATATTGCAATTCTTACAAATGATACATAGACTGAAATATAGATAAATAGAGATATAATGTATAGATAATTCAAATCTAATATATCTTACATAATAATCATAAAAAATTAACAAGCATTGGAATTTTACACGAATAATATATATATAAAAGAAATTGAATTATCTTTTCTTGTTTGACCAATACAAGTATACCCATTAAAGACAAAGATTATAATGCAACTTTTGGTATGAAGTGTATCATCGCTCATGAAATTCCGGGCTTTTTGTCACAGAGTATCCTTTCCGTCATCCATTGATTACGGCAAGAAAGATACAATAGGTTCCAAAGAAGAATACAGATATATCAATGTCACCAGTCGCAGTCAACGTTGGAGCTGAATCATTAACGTGAATGTAATAATTCCTTGCACATTTCACTTCAGAATTGTTACTCAGCTGGATAAGAGGGAATAGACTTTTCGGTCTTATTGAGTTTTGTCGACAAATATTTCTAGTTTAATCAGCGAACCATTTGAAGGGCTGGTTTTACTGCTGATGTTATTTGATTACAGATCTACTGTATATCTTTGATAAAATAGCTTGGATGACTTTATTTCTATATAAAGCAGAATTTTGCATGACCTGAATAAAACATGATTTATTTCAAAAGATACTTTTTGAAGAGTAATATTTTAGGATTATTTATAAGTAAATTCCTTTAAAAAGGACATGTAAAAAGGTGTCGTTGGCAAAAGTATATTGACATCTCATATGTACTTACCCCTGTCGGTTTATTTATTCATTTGTTGTGAAAAAATTTACACAAAAACTTCTTACAAGATTTTGACCAAACTTCGTAGTAATGTTGGATATGACTCAAGGATGAATCTGTAAAATTTGGATGAAGTACATCAAAGTAAAGGTATGTTGCAGTACTTTGAAAATAATCGCAATCTTAAGTAAATGGCAAATACATTTTTTTAGTCTATTTTTCGTTTATGGACAACATGACGCAAAAACTACATAACCAATGTCAACGAAACTTGTTGAACATGTGAGGTATGACACAATGACAAATCCATTAGATACACAGTAGAAGAAAATACATCGAAATACAAGTACGTGGTGGAGTTAAGAGCAAAATAATACTGCTCGGTGTGGCAAGTCTTGCTACTCAGTGCCCCTCTATTTAATAGTATATACAGTACATAACAACATGCCCGTCTGGTAAGGGCATATGTAGTTAGCTTTCTCGCAATAACAATGAATATATAATTTGGCAATATGTTCGCAGTCACACAATCGAGTTATTTTCTCAATTCTGATATACATTTGTTGATCCACGCTGCTGTAAAAGCAGTTACTCTTGAGTGGAACTTTTTACGATTTTTTCTTTATGCAAAGCCTGATAGCTGGGTAACTGATGTAATGACCTTACTATAAGACCGATATAAAGAAAGATTTAAGAAAATGAAATTGATGGAAGAAAAAAAGAAAAGAATAGGTTTTCAGGTTTTCTTATGTGAGTATATATTCTTATTCTGTGAACTCTGGGAATTCGGGAAAAAATCTTCTGATGTTGAATGCATATACTTTGGTTATACATTTATTCATTTATGTGTATATAATATATATATATATATATATATATATATATATATATATATATATATATATATATACAGTACATATATATATATATATATATATATATATATATATATATATATATACACACACATATATATATATATATATATATATATATATATATATATATATATATATATATATTACATTTGAGCAAGTAAAATATCTTCCATGCTCCCACAAACAACAAAAACACAAAAAAGATATTCTTCTATTGAGATTCGGATACTTGTAATCTTTATTTTTCGTAAAAGCAGGTTTTTTTTTTTTCAGAAGGTATGCTATTGAACTTTCCATCTGAAAATTATTCTCATAGAAATTTCATTGATTGTGGGAGTATTTCTTTCAAAATCAAACGACAAAAGGACTCGTCGTACAAAAGTAAACCAAAATTGAAATTTACTCTTTTGAAAGTTTTGAAAGTGGTTTCCATAGCTGTAGAAATGCAAGAAACAGACATTACCCTGGACCCATCCTTACCCAAATTCTCGAAAAAAAAAAATTCTAATTATAATAAGTCTTAATTACAGAAAAATTAACTATAAAACTATCTTGATTATAGAAAAATATTAACTATAAAAAATCTTAACTATAAGAAAACATTAATTATAAAAATCTAATTATAAGAAAATGTATTAGAAAAAAATCTAAATTACAGAAAAATTAACAATAAAATATCTTAATTATAATAAATCTTAATCATATAAAAGCATTATCTATACACAAATTAAAAAAAAATCCATTACAATAAAATCTTAATTACAGGAAAATTAACTATAAAATATATTTACTATAAAAAATCTTATTCATAAAAAAAAATCATCTATAAAAAAATCTGTCATAAAAAATCATAATAATAAAATATTTAATCATGAAAAACCTTAATTATCGAAAATGAATTAACTACAAAATATTTTAGTCATAAAAAGCTAACTACAAAACGCCTAATTATAAGAAAAAAAAATTAATTATAGAAAAAACTTAATTAAAGAAGAAATAATCTAAAAAGAATCTTAATTATAGAAAGAATCTTAATTATATATATTAAAAAAAAAACATTTTGCTCAGAACATTTCAACGACCTCCAATATCCCTTGTCTCTACTGGCTGCATTCAAGAGCTTACTGGTCCCATTTTCCCCGTAAAAGCGATTAGTAAAATGTTATGTGAATGGTATTTAGGAATTACGATGCCAAGGGATTTCACACTAAATATTTCAACATCGGAAATTTTGAAGAGAATCCTTAGCGAGAAATATTGACCAACATTTTTTAATTTGATATCTTTCGCCATGGTTGTGCCTGGATGTTGATTGGCCTCATGGTCCCAGCACCGGGCAATATAAGCCAAATTCGTGAATCTATCTATTGTTGATTGTCAACTTTACCATTTCCTTTTCTACAACATTGTAATTGGCAGTCTTCTTTTTAATAAAAAGATTCATTGTCCTAAACTTACTATTAGTGTTACTATTTTGCTTACTCTTATTGTCAGCTGTATTATTCAATAAAAAGATACAATGTACTTAATTTACTATTACAGTGATACGGCAATTATAATTCTAAGTGTTTTTCTAATTATTATCATTATAGTGTTAAGGAGTCAACGGTAATATAATATTTTGTTATGTGAAGTTAAAAATAAACGTATCAAGAATCGAAAATATTTACTTCAATTTTTAATTAACGGAATTAATAATAATAATAATATCAATAATAATAATAATAATAATATTAAGTATTATAATTACAATTATCATTATTATTACCACTCTTGTTACTACCATTATTCATAATGATCCAGCATAGCAAGTTTCCATAAAATATGTCCATATTCAAAACGAAGAGAAAGAAAAATGAACTGAACTAAACTTGTGGAAATAACCTTAATACTGGAATTTCTGTGAATATTCAACTAAAAGGAAATGGCAAATGGAACACCGTTGACTGAAGGTATCAAAGAAAAGGAACAATCATAAGAATATAAAGAACAGATAAAAATGCAAAGAATACAGCGAAGACTTATAGGGATTACATAACACAAAGATTCAGAGATGGCGTTAAATACATTGCCTGAATGCCGAGTGTTTAAGACAATCGCCATGCTAGAGAGAGGATACGGTTTCGATTCCTCCGAAAGGATGGGACGGAATGGAGAAAGGCATTGTTCCAGCAACTTCATCTCAAAATGTTTATGAGTAATCGAAAAGGTACCACCTCCTGGACTACTAAGTCGAGAGTGGAAATGTGGCTCATTGTTAGTCTATTGGGCTCGCCTTTGCAAGGTCCACGTGGTGATGCAAACCCGCCACCTACCAGTTGACCCAGGCGTGAATAAGTAGCAGCATCAGTCGGGGTTGAAACAAAAAATATTGAAGATATGAACAGAAATATCAGTCGTACATTAACTATAAAACGAACTTACGTCAACGTGTTCAACAAGAAAAGCATTATCTTGACCTGAATGCAACAAGTTTTCTGATCAAGTGATTTAGAAGCGCTTGAACAAGGGATACAGCCAGGGACTGGGGAGGGCCGAGCCATACAATGGACTTATATATATGTATATATATATACATATATATATATATATATATTTATATATATGTATATATATATACATATATATATATATATATACTGTATATACTGTATATATATACATATATATATATATATATATATATATATATATATATATATGTATACATACACATGTATATAGATAATATATATATATATATATATATATATATATATGTATACATACACATGTATATAGATAATATATATATATATATATATATATATATATATATATATATATATATATATATACGTGTGTGTGTAAAATGTTTTTAGGGTATTTCAAGAAAATAATGGATGGATTCCCTCTTGTCCAAAGAAAACAGTTTGTCACAAAGAGAACTCAGACAAAGAAAAAGAAGCAAAAGAAACAGACGCAAATGGACACTGCTGACAGAAATATAAACAGTTTCACAAAGGAAAAGAATCAGATAAAACTTATTAGAGACAGGAAAACCGACTGAGGAATCTTGATGGTCATTAGTCTCCCTAGACTGAACTGGAGTCCCCAGCACATCTCCTGAACCCCTAGCCTGGGGCCCCCACCCGGCCCCATCCACAAAAATGTCAAAGGAAACATGTGGAATTGAATCAAATACGCCAAAAGCTGCATTAGCTGGGGAGAGTCGCAAAAGTAAAGCAGAATTTTGACGATACCAAAAGCATGAAAAGGAAATTCTTGAAAACAAACTTAATGAAATTACACAGTTCAGTATTGAAGAAAAATGTTAGAGAGAGAGAAAGAAAAATTAAACTTCATCAATAAAGATGCTATTGAAAAACTTCAGGCAGGTTCGTAACACCTGCTAAGCCACCTTTTCTCACATTGATTCTTGGGAAATGTGTTATCATCGAATTACATGGTTGCCTCTCGACTTCTAAGACTTGGAACTCTCTTATTGCTCCTGTTTTTCCTGACTTCTATAACATTCATTCCTCGAAATACATGATTCTGGTACTGTTTCTTTTCGTCTTTTATTTTTTTTTTATTGTTGTTCTTTCCTTCTATTAGGAGTCGGTTTGTTTATCCTTCCTTCATGGTTAAACTACCAGTTCTTTCTTTTTTTCCAAATTCTTCTTTTGTCGGGTGTGGAAAATAGCATAACACTATTCGTGCTATTAGCATTTCATATTGGAAGACCCAGTACTACATGTCTGAGGATTATGAAACGTGAAGTAGATGATGAATGGAGAAGAATTGATTTAAAAGCTCAAGATGGAGACAACTGAGGAAATCTAACCGAGGCCATTTGCGTCAATAGGCGTGGGAGGAGAAGATGATGATAATGATGAAATCGGAATAAAGGGTAACATTCAAAAGCTTATTATCCCTAATACCCTTTTCTAGCCCAGACTCGAAGACGACGAATAAAGAAAAGGAAGAAAGGGTTTAGCCAAGAGAGGAAGTTATAGGACAAAGAAAGACACATGAAGGAGGTTGGAGAGTTTTCTCCTTCAGTTTAGAAAAAACAATGACTGAAAAAGTAACTGAAGAAGAAAATGTCATAAGATAAAATATTTCTGAAGATTGAAAAAAATAATTATCTGATATAGATGGTGACAGAAAAAGGTAGATACGATTCATTTAAAATTGATAAACTCAGAACAAATTTTAATTTCTGGAAACCATATCGATTAAATCCAACTTTACGGTAGAAATATAAATCAAGATCAATTTCAAAATCGAAACCAAGACTCATGTACAGAAAGATGAAAGCCAATGGGAGATTTGATGAAATTGACCATCGAAAAACTGGATATAAGTTATTGTGAGAAAGACAAATTTAAGATGAATACAATGGAAATACATAAATCTTAAATCAAGATTAGAATGACAACTACATTAACCCGATTACAATTACTATTAAACTCTTGATTAGTGAAGCTTAGAAGCAAGGTTGAAGCCAACATTGAATTCAATATCAAAATTAAGTGTTTGAATTTTGAATATACAAATAAGTCAGAAGTCAGGCAAATGAGAAATGTTAAAGAATTCCCAAATTCTCTACTTCCGTTCACAAACACATACACACACACACACACACACACACACACACACACACATATATATATATATATATATATATATATATATTATAATATACGTAAATACATGAATATACATATATACATAAATATATATACACACATATATATATATATATATATATATATATATATATATATATATATATATATATATATGATAAATTTTTGCACATTTAAACGTGTTTCTTTCATATTTCAAATAAGCCATATATATCAATACATTAAAGTCTGGATTCTCTTAACGACCTGGGGATCGAGTCCCAGGCGGAACCGCCCAAAGACTATGATATCGGACCAGCGGGGATTTGAACTCTCGTCCGGGATATCTGTATGCCAGTGACCATACCACTCGGCCACGAAGAAAGATAAAAGTCAATGACAATTCTTCTATACATATACCTGTCAAATTCAGGTTTTCTGTACTTAGAATTGAAATTAACACATCTTCACCATCGTAGCTAATTGGTAGGTTTGGGACTTGGCATTCGATTAATGATAAATTTTTGCACATTTAAACGTGTTTCTTTCATATTTCAAATAAGCCATATATATTAATACATTAAAGTCTGGATTCTCTTAACGACCTGGGGATCAGAGTCCCAGGCGGAACCGCCCAAAGACTATGATATCGGACCAGCGGGGATTTGAACCCTCGTCCGGGATATCTGTATGCCAATGACCATACCACTCGGCCACGAAGAAAGATAAAAGTCAATGACAATTCTTCTATACATATACCTGTCAAATTCAGGTTTTCTGTACATGTATATATATTATATATACATATATATATATATATATATATATATATATATATATATATATATAAATGTATATATATATATATATATATATATATATATATATATATATATATATATATATGTATATATATATATATATATAAATGTATATATATATATATATATATATATAGATATATATAAATATATATTTATATGTAGTAGGTTGGCCAGGGCACCAGCCTCCCGTTGAGATACTACCACTAGAGAGGTATTGGATCCTTTGACTAGCCAGACAGTAATGCATTGGATCCCTCTCTCAGGTTACGGCTTACTTTTTCTTTGCCTGCGCTTACACAGAATAGTCTGGCCTACTCTTTACATATTCTCGTCTTTCCTGATACACCTGACAACAATGAGATACTAAACATTTTTTTCACCCAAGGGGTTAATTACTGTACTGCAATTTGTTCAGTGTACTTTCCTCTCGGTAAGGGTAGAAGAGACTCTTTAGCTATGATAAGCAGCTCTTCTAGGAGAAGGTCACTCCAAAATTAAACCATTGTTCTCTAGTCTTGGGTAGTGTCATAGCCTCTGTACCATGGTCTTCCACTGTCTTGGGTTAGAGTTCTTTTGCTTGAGGGTACACTCGGGCACACTATTCTGTCGTATTATTTTTTTTCACCTCCTGTTTTTTTAAAATGGTGTGTTGGGCAGGCTTAATAGAAGGGCCATGGATGCCTGGTGGTTTATCAAGAGGTTGTCTTTTCCTTTTCTGATTCTTTTTCTTCTCAAAACCATCTTTATTGTCCTCCCTTCAGTTGAAGTAGCTATCCTGGAGAGGATTTAGCCTTGCATGGTGTATCGGCTCCTCCATTATGACCAGTTTTTCCAACTTTTTACTATAGTCTATGGGTTTCATCAATCACTTTATTTATAATTCTGTACATATTGTTTTTGTTATAATTCTTGTTAATCTAGTTTTTAAGTATGATGTCTCTTTTTTATTTCTATTAATTCTTATGCTGTCTGGAGACATTGATCGAAATCCGGGACCAGTACGTTCTAGATTTCGTCATTTTCGTCTTCTGTATTTCAATATTCGTGGTCTTCATGCAAATATCCAAGACCTTACAGTTGCTTTCAGACAGTATGATATTCTTTTGTGCTCAGAAACTTTGGTTTCTAATATGAGGCACTCATCTGAGCTCCTTATAACTGGTTTTAAGAAGGCAATAATGTTGAAACATGATGCCATCCCTAGGGCCAGGGGAATGGCGGTGTATATTAGGACCGAGTACCCTGCTTCTCATAAGTCCTGCTATCAATGTGGAGGTCATGAGATTCAGGTAATAAAAGTTTTTGTCAGATATAACAACTTTTATTTGTGTTCGATCTACCGGAATCCAGACATGGATGATTCTATCTTCGATTGTCTTCTTACCATTATGGCTAAGATACAAGAAGATGATAGAAAGGCTTCTTTTGTCTTTGTTGGTGATTTTAATGCTCACCATAGGGAGTGGTTAAGTTCTATCTCTCCTACCGATCGCCATGGCTTAAGAGCTTTAGACTTTGCCTCTGAATCAGGCTGTGAGCAAATTATAAATGAAGCTACTCACAGGTCTGGTAATTGCTTGAACCTCGTATACACTGACTCCTCTGGCGTTATAACTAGTAAGGTTGGTTCTCCAGTCGGGACATCTGATCATGCCTTGATTTCATTAGTAGTGAAGGCTGAGCAGCCTGTCCCTGATATCTCATACTCTTGTAAAATTTATATGAAATCACAAGCCGAGTGGAATGGGATTTTGCATGATCTTTTGTGCTTGAATTGGTCACAATTATATAGTAGTGTAGATCCTGTTGTACCTTTGAAAGAGAATCTAGTCAACATAATTGATAGGCGTATCCCCTCTCGTGTGCTAAGGTACCGAGTGAAGGACAAACTGGGGTTCAATGATGATTATAGACGTGCTTATTTGGAGAAACAGGAGGCCTACTATCTTTAAAAGGGTAATAGATCAGATTTGACATGGAACAACTATACTCACCTTCGAGCTTTTGCTCAGAGAGTTTATGCCTCAACTGAAAAGGAGTACAATTTAACCATAAAAGAAACCCTTCCCGGTACAGTCCAGGAACATAAATGGTGGTCTACCCTTGAATCTGCACTCTTTGGTGTAGATGCAACAGTTCTTCCTTTACTTAAACCAGATAGCTCAGTCACTCACTGTTCAAAGGAAAAGGCAACCCTTTTGGCTGATGTTGACAGTAAACAGAGTAATAAAAAACTTGAACTTCCTCATTCCTGTTTTCCTGAGGCTAAACTAACTAGTTTAGTTTTTCGATCTCATGAGATTAAAGCTCTGTTGATGGACCTTGATGCTTATGGAGGTGTAGACCCAAATGGTATTTTTCCTTTGTTTTTTATAAAGACAGCAGATTTCTTGGCTCCAAAGTTATCTGTTATTTTGCGCAAGTTAGCAAGAAGAAGAGCTTTTAGCACTTGTTGGAGAACTGGTAATGTTACTCCTCTATGTAAATGTGTTCGTGGTAGTTTAAGTCCAACTGATTACCGCCCAATTACCATAACTCCCATATTATCTAAAAATTTTTAACGTCTTCTAGCAAAACGTCTTAATAGGTTTGCTGAAGGTAATCATCTATTCCCTAATTTGCAATTTGGTTTTCATAAAGGCCTTGGAGCATGTGATGCCCTTCTTACAATCTCCAATGCTGTACAGAAATCCCTTGATTGTGGTCAGGAAGTTCTTATGAGTGACCTCGATTTTAATGCTGCCTTTGACCGTGTTAATCATGAGGCCTTTGTTTTCAAACTGAAACAGTTGGGAGTGGGTGGGTCGTTTCTTAGCATTATTATTGATTTTTTAAGTAAAAGATTTCAAAGAGTTGTTGTTGATGGGCACCATAGTGAGCATAGGAATGTGATATCCGGTGTTCCACAGGGTAGTGTTCTTGGCCCATTACTTTTCATACTATATACACATGACATGTGGTTTGGCCTAGAAAACAAGCTTGTTGCATATGCAGATGATGCTACTCTCTTTGCATCACTTCCATCCCCCGAATGTAGATCTGGAGTTGGTGAATCCCTTAATAGAGATTTAGCTAAAATTAGTGCATGGTGCAAATTATGGGGTATGAAGTTGAATCCTAACAAAACTCAAAGTATGATTGTAAGTAGGTCAAGGACGGTGGCTCCTCAACATCCGGATCTCAGTATTGATAATGTTTCTTTAAATTTGTATGACTCTTTTAAAATTTTAGGTGTGATTCTCGACAGCAAATTTACTTTTGAGAAACACATTAGGTCTGTGTCTTCTTTAATTGCACAAAAAATTGGCTTATTGAGAAAGTCTTACAAGATTTTCGGTGATCAATCTATTCTGAAGAAGTGTTTTAATTCTTTCATTCTACCTTATATTGAGTATTGTTCTCCTGTCTGGTGCTCAGCTGATGATTCTCATCTTAATTTGTTGGACAGAAACTTACGGTCTATTAAATTTCTTATTCCTGATCTAGATATTAATCTTTGGCACCGTCGTTCAATTAGTTCATTATGCATGTTGCATAAGATTTTTCATAACTCTGACCATCCTTTACATTCAGATCTTCCTGGACAATACTATCCTGTTCGTAATACTGGGCAGGCAGTTAATTCTAATAGCCAGGCCTTCTCCATCATGAGGCTCAATACTACACTGTACTCTAGAAGTTTTATTCCAGCTGTTACCAAGTTGTGGAATGATCTTCCTAATCAGGTAGTTGAATCAGTAGAACTTCAAAAGTTCAAAGTTGGAGCAAATGTTTTCATGTTAACCAGGCTGACATGAGTCTTTTTATAGTTTATATATGACATATCTGTTTTTGACGTTGTTAATAGTTTATATAGGACATATCTGTTTTGACGTTGTTACTATTTTTAGAATGATTTATTGTTAATTTATTCTCATCATTTATTAATTTCCTTACTTCCTTTCCTCACTGAGCTATTTTTCCCTATTGGAGCCCTTGGGCTTATAGCATCCTGCTTTTTCAACTAGGGTTGTAGCTTGACTAGTAATAATAATAATAATAATATATATATATATATATATATATATATATATATATATATATATATATATATATATATATATATATATATATATTCAGCACGCGACATACTGTTTTTGAATGAAGCGAGATCGTTAAGAAAACATACCTGTTCACTTTCCGTTGATGTAAACAGTTTACACATTATGATTTTAGTATCACATAGATATATGTGCAAGCAAATGTGCTTGGTATTTATGCATGCCTAAGGAGATGTGTCTTCTATCAAGTGTCTATTCTACTATGAGCAACAATCCTTTCTCATATTTGCAGCAGCAGATAAACGTGAAGTTGTTAACTTCTCTTACCTGATAATGCAGCTTTCCATACCGTCTTTCCTGGTCTCTTAGAATTCTTCAGATCCACAGATGATTGGAGAAGCTTCTGGTGTTCATTTACATAAGACGAGGATCGCGTTGTGGGTTTGTTTACCTGAAAGACATAAAAAATGTTAGTTTGTCTTTATTATTAGCTCCATTTCGCAAGAAAAAAATTTTTTCCACACACACACACACACACACACACAAAAAAGCACTATAACAAGATAAACAAATATAGCTGCTTCAAGACTCAGACATGTCTTTATTCATGTCTGGGGTTTGGCCACTTTTCATCACCACCCTGGCCAACTGTGAATTGATAATGGGGGGAGATTTTCGTTTGATCTTGCTCATGGCAAGTCAACCTAGTATGAGTGCCCCTGAATAGTACATTTATGCTGATCAGAGGACCACCCTTTCACCACATTAAGGTACCCCAACACACACACGCGCACACACACGCGCACACACACACACACACATATATATATATATATATATATATATATATATATGTGTGTGTGTGTGTGTGTGTGCGTGATCATACATTTATAGAAATGCTCTATGTACGAAACGCTTTGTTAGTTACGTACATACTAACAAACAATCATACACGAATATATC
This sequence comes from Palaemon carinicauda, assembly GCF_036898095.1. Taxonomy (NCBI): domain Eukaryota; kingdom Metazoa; phylum Arthropoda; class Malacostraca; order Decapoda; family Palaemonidae; genus Palaemon; species Palaemon carinicauda. The sequence goes on from NC_090754.1 coordinate 19,108,404, forward strand.
TATATATATATATATATATATATATATATATATATATATATATATATATATTTATATATATATATATATATATATATATTTATATATATATATATATATATATATATATATATATATATTTGATATGTATATATATATACATATAAACATATATAAACATATATATATATATATATATATATATATATATATATATATATACATATAAACTGTCGTACCAATTTTCCTACGCAAAACGATCGAAAGAAGCATCACTTGAAGACCTCACAGATTCCTTCTGGGAAAGACGAAGCACAAAAGCGAAGGCGTATGGAAGGAAGGAAGGAAGGCTTACCTTCCATTCTCTGTACGTCATCTTTGTCTGTTTTCAGTAATGGTATTTTCCTCATGCAATATGCAAGTCATTTTTGGAAAGTGGCGCGGGCCCTTATTTTGCAATATTCATCCAAAAGACACATCATCATCATGATATGAATATATGAGGTCGTTCTTCATTTATTATGCATGGTCAGGATCTCCCTCCCAACCAGGTCCCCTACCCCTCTCCCCCTCACCTCCCTCTAACTGCAGACCCAAACCTCCTTTACCCACAAGACTTCGGAAGAACGAATATATATATTTTGGGGCACAGGAAGTCGACAGGCCTTGCACAATAAAGCTAATTGAGGGTGAATTTTCTATGCATAGAGAAGCAACACAGGCATTGTTTCTTTTTTTTTTTTTTTTTGCCCTTGCTCGAGAACCAATACCGAAACTCTTAAGTCATATTGCGCCGTCCCTGGCAGGGATACGAGAAAGCAACAGTGGCATGAGCAAGGACAAGTATTGCCTCTAATACACTAGAGTGCATTCTTCGTCTTGGGGCACGTTTTGCTTTAAACTATCTCTCCCTGTTGCCTTACTGCCATTTTTGTTTGTTTGTTTGTTTACGGAGAGGCAAAGGAAGGCTTCACAAAGCACGGGTAGTACAGTTGGATACAGGAATTCCTGGCTCCCCTCGCTTTATGGAAGTGCAACCAGTTACCTCCTAATTGTGCGGTCAGTAACTAAACAGCTAGCGTAGGGAGAGATGGCAGAGGTGGTGGGCAGGTCTACTAACAGGAATTCTCTGCGCAGTAAGTGTGTGATAGGGTGCACTTTTTCAGAGCGAGGTGTGCCTGGAATTCCTGTGTCCAACTGTACTTAAAAGAATGATGAATTGCTACGTTGGATGATGGGTGAGGTAGGTGAGACTGATGGATGGTAGAAGGATAATTGCCCAAACCAAAACACGATAAAATCAATTATGAAAAAAAAAAAAAAAAAACGAACTAAATTATTCAGTGGCAAGGAATAATTGGTGAAAATAAGAAGACAAGTGCAAGTTCAACAGAGACAGAAGAACGGCAAAAGAAACCCGAAGGCATTTGGATACTGAAAAATAGAAAACAGTATTAGCCAAAACAAATAAAGCTAAATACTAATATGAAAAAAAAGAAATATGGTATTGCATAAAGAAACGGGAATTACTTAAATGCGTGCTAACATTTAATGAAGAAAACCAATGAAAATGGTAAATGAGAGAGAGAGAGAGAGAGAGAGAGAGAGAGAGAGAGAGAGAGAGAGAGAGATTCTTTTGTAATTGGAAGAAAAGATAATACAGTAGATTATTTAACAAAGAAGCTATTCTGACAGGTCAATGTTTACATTGCTCGTAATTTCAGAAAGATAATTTGTTTTATCAAGCAAATATAATCGTTTGATGAATTTGAGTAAATCTGACCAATGGTTTTCCAATATTTGTTAAAAGTTGGCTCTTAATGGCGTAAAGAGAAAGGTAATTCAAAATTTTATTTCTTGTGTTATATCAGTCGAAGACCCCATTGTTCACTCACAGCTGGTGGGATGGAAAGCTACACAACTTACTTGAAGATGACTGTCAATGACAAGCCAGTGAAGTATGAAACTTTCTACAATATATGAATGGATACAATACGTTAATTAGATACCCGTTGAATAATAGAGTGAGATATTATCACAAACAAAGTCAGCCAGTCGGCGACAGTTGTGAACTAGCAGTGACTGAGTCAGCGACATTTTTGCTAAAGAAATGGCATGCTCTATCCAGAATGATAACATCAATAGTTACACCACTACTTTTACTTAGTGCACAGCCTCTACAACGTTTCCAGAAGGCTAAAATCACTGCCAAATCTTTGCTCATATAGCCGACTAAACGAAGAAGGATGTGTGACTATTAAAGTAATGTCCAGGACCAGTCGTGGACTTCAAGTTTGGTGAGAAGACCAGAGAATTTTCATAGCTCAAATAATTTTCTGCCCTGTCACAAGATTACCAGACATGTCACCACCAACGAAAATAACAACTAATAAAGAACCTCACACTTGGGCACACTATTCTATCTTATTTCTCTTTTTCTTGTTTTGTTCAAGTTTTTATAGATTGTATAGGAAATATCTATTTTAATGCTGTTCTTAAAATATCTAATTTTCCTGGTTTCATCTCCTCACTACGCCATTTTCCCTGTTGGAGCATTTGGGCTTATAGCATCCTGCTTTTCCAACTAGGGTTGTAGCTTAACAAGTAATAATAATAATAATAATAATAATAATAATAGATCAGTTATTAACTTGAATTGCCAAGGGTTGTATTGAGGGACGCCCATATGTCACCCATACACTTAAATGCTCTCTACTAAATATAAGAAACTGCTACGGTGTTCTCGCTCTCGCTCTCGCTCTCTCTCTCTCTCTCTCTCTCTCTCTCTCTCTCTGAGTTCATATTTGCACTAAATCGCTAAGGGTTGTATTGAGATGCTTATATGTCACCCATACATAAAGGCTCTCTACTAAATAAAAGAATCTGCGAC
>NC_090754.1:19116272-19123772 GCF_036898095.1 Palaemon carinicauda
TCGTGTAGGGAAGTGGATAGGGGAGGAGGGATTCCCCTTCATGTCGCCATAACGGATGGTAATAACTTGATTGAAATTCTGCTTTTTATCTCACTCGATTCTGCTGCTGTTTTTGATCACTTAAACCTTTTAAATATCTCCGACCCCTAACAAGTCTTTACCTCTCTCTATATATATATCTCTCTCCATTTATCTCCCCTTCCATCAATCAAACAAGTAACACTCTCTATGCACTTTAATTATCACACGTCTCTCTCTCTCTCTCCTACTTCATATGCCTCTCTTAATAACAGTAGAGAATTAAGCACCTAGTTGTTAGTCGACATTTAGAGAGAGAGAGAGAGAGAGAGAGAGAGAGAGAGAGAGAGAGAGAGAGAGAGACCATAGCAATATTTTGTTTCATAATGGATTCACAGGAGTAACATCTTAAGGAGAAATAAACGGTTTGGCCGATAAGAATGAAACTAAAAAACACAATCAAATTATGTTTGTATGTATGTATGTATATAAAGAACAGCAACAACCATTTCCACTCCAAAAGTTTTTCACTAGTGTTCACAACATTGTTCTAACTCCCTTTTTTATTCATATATATATATATATATATATATATATATATATATATATATATATATATATGTATATATATATAAATATATATATATATATATATACATATATATATATATATATATATATATATATATATATATATATATATATATATATACATATATTTGCGTAAATTTTGGTCATCTTACCCCGTCCATAGTTAATTTATGTGGATTAGTAAAAAGTAATAATAAGGACAATATTATCAACTACTTTTTTGACTAATTTACCGATTTATGAATAAACCTCTTTTGAAGAACTCTTTAAAAAATTATAAAATAATGATAAAAAAGCAAAATAACAACAACAATAATAAACCAAGAAGGGGAAAAGCTTCTAATTCTAAATTTGTTTAAATTCATTTTTGTTACAAGTTGCGAATTAAGACTTAATGGAATAAAAATAAAAAAGAAATACACAATTTGGGGTCCTTATCCTGAGTAACACAGTTATTCCTAAAACCTAATCCTACAAGAGATCGTATATTTTAATACAGCGCAAAATTTAGTAGCAAAATTACCATTCAAAATCCTCTTTGAGGGATCCAATTATGTTAGTCTTTTCAAGAACAAATTTTATCTTGTTAGGATTAGCGGATGCGAAAAGCTACGACCCTGAGTCAACAAAGCCTTCATTGCTATTATTATCATTGTTGTTGTAATTATTATAACTACTAATTTCAGGTCATATTATCTACTTTTCATTGGGACACATCAAAGAATATTGGGATGAAAATAAAACGAGTGGAATAAATTCAATGCTTGGCAGGTGGTGAGGGGCTGAAACCCTAGGGGTCAGGGGGTGGGGAGGAGGGGATGTCTATACTATGCAAGTATATAAATTTGTATATCTAGTTCCTTTAGGCTCGCTTCATTCGAGAGGATTTTATCCGCTCGGGAAAATTTTCGCTTGTAAGAAGGCATACCTTCAAACGAGCGGACTTTCCCCGAGCGGCCCCGTAGTTTCTATAAGCCATTACACTGGCACCGTGCGGATTATCAGTGCACGTGGCTATTATATCACTGATCTCATTGATTTCAAATCCGAGCGACATCAAATCCCTCGTGTGAAACGAGCTTTACCTTTGTACCTTGGTAATCTACTTCATTGGCTCAATTTCACAAAGAGAGGAAGTTTCTATTATTTACTATTATATCTATCGTTATTGTTATTGTTTTCCGTATTTATAATGTACACATATTCATAAAGAACAAAACAGATAAAGATCAAGTATTTGTTAAGCAGGCTTCCATAAAATAGCAAGCATATTTAAGAGGATCTGTGGACATTCTAACAAAGCTTTACGAAAAATAAGTAACCAAAGTGAAAGGGCAATTACATGTTCCGCAAATTTTACAGAATCATAAATTCATTCTTAGATAAATAAAAAAAAGGGGAGCATGCAAAAAAAAAAAAAAAACGAAATTAAAGGAAAATAAACTGATAAAGAGCGATAAGCTGATTAGGGGGAAAATGATAAAATTAGGGCAGAAGTGCAAAGTCTCTTAAAACGCAACACGTTTAAAGGTCCCTCGTTTAAAGCAACATACCAAGCCCATCTGTGACTCACAAGCATCAGTGGTCAAGGTAATCAAATGATTCATGAACATTACTCAACAACAACAAATGTTTCCATTTCTAGTCCACTGCAGAACAAAAGCCTCAGACATTATTCATGTCTGGGGTTTGGCCCGTTTTTATCACCACGTTAGCCAACTGCAGAGGTGATGGTAGGAGACTAGCCTGATGGCTCACAGCAAACCAACCTAGTATGGATGGCCCTGACTAGTGCAGCTTTGCTGATCACGGCGATTAGCAAACAATTCCACCACGTTAAGATATCGCCACTCTTAAATCAGTCAATTCAAATATCAATAACTATGTTTCATAATATTTCTATCATTTATATATCCATTTAGATACATTTACCTATCACGAACAAAACGTCAGTGAATTATTGAATTTAAAAGAATACTAAAAAAGTGTTGCATAGAGGGATGCTAAAACGAAGTTTAAAACTAATATTAACTATGAAGACATCACCAAACAACGCAGGTTCCCTGTCATCACGATTGAACGAGTTTGCAAAGCAAACAGAAGCCTTCTTTTAATTATTACCTCCAAATTTTACCTGCTTAGACTTCCCACGCACAAAGGAGTTTTATTTGCGATTTTTTCCCCTCGTCATTTTACTGAACGACGAACACGTTAAAACAAAAAACGAGATCAAAATAAGGAAAAAAAGATGGGGAAAACATGTTTTATGGCCAATATACTGCATTGTGCCCAAAAAATATTGTTTTTGGGGTCAAAATACTGCATTGTCAAAAATCTCATGTGTTGTTGAAAATAGCGTCGACCGTCGACAGGAAATTGAGTCGAGCGCGTTGTCGCTTTTGGTTCTATTGAAGGGATTTCGCTCATTAGTTTGGCCGTGAAAGGGAAATGTTATTGTGATACTTGTGGTCGAACGTAATTGATAAAGCGGACACTCTCTCTCTCTCTCTCTCTCTCTCTCTCTCTCTCTCTCTCTCTCTCTCTCTCTCTCTTTCTCTCTCTCTCTTCATATTCCCCTTTAGCATTCTGTCTCTACGGTCTTTTCTTTGTGTATTGGCTTCTTAATCTTTATATTATCTTTACGGCACCATTCGGTATCTCTATAAAGATAGTCACCCTCTCGTTATCTCTCGTGCTCATCACTATAATTATTTCATTTCTATATTTCAGACTTACACACACACACACGTGTATATACATATATATAGATTCACACATATATATATGTTTATATCAATATATATCTATTTTTACACACACACACATATATATATATATACACACACATATATATATATATATATATATATATATATATATATATATATATACATATATATATATAAATATATGTATATATATATATATATATATATATATATATATATATATATATACATACACAAATTTGATCAAAGTTATTCATGGCGTAAAATCTGCTAATTTTATGAATATATGTATAAATAATAAAAGTTTTATTTTGTAACCAAGGTATGGAACTTGCATGTAGATAAAGAATGTCTAGTAAGTTCAGATCCTCTGACTTCCATCTTTGATTACATTCGTTATTTCCATCACATTCTTTCAGTTTCTGTTTCTTTTGAACTGAAATTGGGAGATGTTTTGTCGTCATTAGAAACGTGGATCAAGGGATTTCTATAAGAACTCTTTTCTCTAAATTCGAGTTTTATACCTTGATTATATAACAAGCGTTTTAACTTTTCCCTACATCTATAAAATAACGCCACTTTATCATTCTACTTTCAGCTCCAGTTATAAAACGATTTTATATACAATTTATGATCGAACCTGTTTTCATTCATTTGTTCCATGCACCAAAAGACTGAGTTTTATTATTATTATTATTATTATTATTATTATTATTATTATTATTATTATTATTATTATTATTCTACAACCCTAGTTGGAAAAGCAGGATGCTATAAGCCCGAGGGCTCCAACAAGGAAAGTAGCCCAGTGAGGAAAGGAAATAAGGAAACTACAAAAGAAGTCAATTACAAAATATTTCAAGAACAGTAACAATATCAAAATAAATCTTTCATATAAAAACCATAAAAACTTTAAAAAAAACAGAGGAAGAGAGATAAGATAGAATAGTGCCCAAATGTACCCTCAAGCAAGAGAACTCTACCCTAAGACAGTGAAAGACCATGGTACAGAAGCTATGGCCCTACCCAAGACCAGAGAACAATGGTTTGATTTTGGAGTGACCTCCTAGAAGAGCTGCTTACAATAGCTAAAGTCTCTCTTTTGCCGTTACCAATAGAGAAGTAGCCACTGACCAATTGCATTGCAGTAGTTAACCCCTTGAGTGAAGAAGAATTGTTTGGTAATCTTAGTGTTGTCAGGTGTATGAGGACAGAGGAGAATGTGGTAAGATTAGGCCAAACTATTCAGTGTATGTTAAGGCAAAAGGAAAATGAGCTGTAACCAAAGAGAAGGATCCAATGTAGTACTGTCTAGCCAGTAAAAGGACCCAATAACTCTCTAGCCATAGTATCTCAATTGGTGGCTGGTGCCCTGGTCAACTTACTACCTACAGTGGCATTTCTAATTAATTCTAGAATTTCTTAGATAAATTGAGCGTAACTCTCGAGAAAAGAAATATATTAATCGTATCTTTGAAATCTGTTCAAGTAAATAAGTAAGACTTTTTGTTATTTGGTTCAAGATTCTTTTCATTAAAGTTAATTCCAGTTTCATATCCAAATTTCTAATCCAGTGAGAAATATACTATAAATAAAAGACAGTTTTAATCCTACCACTATTTGAAATTCACCTCTGCAATTCCCCTATTGCTATCCTACTACGTTTAGATTATACGCTTCTTGGTGAACAGAAAATAATAGTTAACGGGTTTAATCTTGTCAATATGGCTTTTGTAATTGCTCGCTTTTTATAATATGTGGGAGTAGCCCGTACAATTTAACCGGTTTTCTGGATCGTTCCACAAAAGAACGCCAACAAAGGTAATGATAGTAATAGAAACCACAATAAAAATGACAATGATAATCGTAATGAAGATGAAAGTATTATCATTATTACCTCCGCCAAGGTTATGCGATCGAGACGGTTTATTTACTTGTCTGTCTGTGTGTCTGTAGACAGGATTACGTCAAAACTACACGACATATTTTGACGAAATTTTCACTACAGATAGGTCTTAGGTCACAGACGACCCCATTAAATTTTGGAGATGATCCAAATCCAGAATTGCATTTTTCTCCATTCTAAAAATAACGTCAAAACTACTCGACAGATTTTGACAAAAAATTCACTACAAATAGATCTTAGGTCACGGACGACCCCCGTAGAATTTTAGAGATGATCCAGATCCGGAATTGCATTTTTCTTCATTTTAAAGATAATGTCAAAACTATCTACAGATTTTGATGAAAATTTCACTACAGACAGATGTCATGTACAAATAAATGACTTTAAACAAAGGCCAAAAACATAAAGTAGGTGCGCAGGCTGTAGGGCGGCAGTTGCCAACCTATGACCTCATCTCCCCGATCCATGGGTAGTGTGGGAAGCAGTTCCAGCCGCTTACCTTACTATTTGGTAATTGCTGACCCAAGCACACGTGTACTGAATCTGTTTCCATGTCAACAGGTACACCGAAGAGAGGGGATGCAGAGTGAGAACCAGTCTGGTGCGGTTGCATCACCTGACACTGCTACCCCAAGGCGAGACAAGCCCTCAGACCACTCAGCAATGATGGGAAATAAGAACAGCTGGGAAGCCCAGATAGTGGCGAGTCGAATACCAGTTACTATTGCATTGAACAAATCAAATCGTTCGAAAGTCAGCAAGAAACTTGTATTTTTCTGGTTATGAATCTCCAGGATTTAAAGTTCTAATTCACTCGCTTTGAAGAAGATTTAAGCTCATTTTTGTTCTGAAACTTAACTTAGACAATAAATCCTCTTACGTTGAAAAAAATTGTCTGATTCACTGCCTCTCATCATAATTATTATTACATAATTGCTTAACACCATGTGACACAAAACTTAGGTCACGGACGATCCCATTAAATTTTGGAGATGATCCAGATTCACCTTTTTCGCCATTTTAAAGATAACATCATAACAAATTGACGGAATTTTACAAAATTTTCACCAGATAGATCTTAGATCACAGATGATCCCATTAAATATTGGAGATGATACAGATCCAGATTTGCATTTTTCTCTATTTTAAAGAGGACGTCAAAACTACTCGACAGATTTTGATAAAAATTTTTATTCCAGATAGATCTTAGATCATGGACGACCACATTAAATTTTGGAGATGATCCGGATTCGCATTTTTCGCCATTTAGAAGATAACATCATAACAAATTGACGGATTTTGACAAAATTTTCATCACAAATAGATCTTAAGCCATGGACGACTCCATTAACCTTTGGCAGAGCTCAGAAATCTTTGATTGCTCTTATTACTATCATTACTAGCAAAGCTACAACCCTAGTTTGAGATGCAGGATACTGTAAACGCAAGGGATCCAGCAGGAAAAAAATAACCCAGTGAGGAAAGAAATTGATGAAATAAGTAAACTATAAGAGAAGTAATGAACAAACAAAACACTTTAAAAACAGTAACAACATTAAAATATATCTTTTATAACTCTAATAGTAATAATAGTAATAGCTATAAAATCACTGAGTGTACAGACCTCCGCCACAGCAGCTTATTTTTTTTTCGAAACCAGCTTGCCTTTCCCAGATTCAATTTAGACCGTACATGTATTTGAAGTCAGTGTGACAGCCATGTGTGAACTTGAGGTTGAAATTAGGATTAATTCGGTCATTTTGCTTGATCTTGACCTTGATATTTGATCTACGACTTTCAAAACGGAATCACTTCTACGTCTCAACATAATAACTAATCCCTAACAGTTTCACTACTCTATGAGTAAAATTGTGCCCAGGAAGTTGTTCATAAACAGACAAACGGACCAACAGGGGAGAAAACATAAACTCCTTCCAACTTCGTTGGCGGAGGTAATAATAATAATAATAATAATAATAATAATAATGATAATAATAATAATAATAATAGGAAGAAGAAGAAGAAGAAGAAGAAGACTTATAATAATAAGGAGTGTGGTGATGAAGATGACTCTCCATCCTACAAACGTTTGCATGTAAAAGGAAGCCACGATGTCTATTTGTGGGTTTGTGACACTAAAACCCTTTCCATTTCTCGTGCAAGAGAATGATTCGATCAGGAATTTGTGCTTCAATATCCCGTTCAGTCGTTTCCAGATTATTTGTTTCGAGTATTACAATCTGGAGGACAGTCACC
>NC_090754.1:19128772-19138772 GCF_036898095.1 Palaemon carinicauda
ATGACTCTCTGAGCGAGATCACGAATAGAAGCCGTTTGATTGTCTATGTCCGAAGCAAATTGCAAAACATTGTCCAAAGACCAAGAGATAGGCTTCGGTGGAGCCGATGGCCGTAGCCTTGCACAAGCCTTCGGAATTTTGTTGAAGAGATCCGACTCAAAGTCGACATCAAAGGCGTATAGTATAAGTCTAGTGAGGGCCGATTTGTACGACGAAATCGTGGAGGAAGCTAGACCTTGAGCGTGCAAATCAATCAGGAAACCTAATAAAAAATTCATAGTAATTGACCCTGGATTCTTGTCTTTGACGTATTTGACCCATTTCTTCCATGACGCTTCATACTGAGTCATGGTGGTAGATGTCTTATAGTTTTCCGCAAACTCCAACTTATCACGTTGAATTTGGAACTTCTTTTTCAGGGTTAAGGCGAAAAAATCATGAGATGAAGGTTGTTCGTTCTCCATGATGAAGCGTAGACAATCTCCCACTTTACCTCCAGGGACAGAATCAGGTTGGGCAACGGCACCAATTTGGGGTTCAATTCTGTGACCATGGGAAACCAGTTGCTCTGTGGCCAAAGAGGAGGTACCAGAGCCGCAGTCCCTTTGAAAGATCGAAGCTTGTCCAGAACCTTCATGAGGAGGTTGAACAGTGGGAACAGGTAAATCTTCGTCCAACGATTCCAATCCAGGGACATCGTGTCCATTCCCACTCCTGCTTGATCCACGTTCGGTGCTACATAGCAGGGAAGTTTCTTGTTGAGACTCGTCGCACACAGATCCACTTGAAGTCCAGGGACTTGATCCTGCACGAAACAATGATTTTCCATCGAGAGACCACTCCGTCTCTAGAGGTTTCATCCGAGAGAGGGAATCCGCCATCCCATTTCTTACTCCCTGAAGGTGGGATGCTGACAGGTGCCAACCCTTCTTCTGAGCCACCGTAAATATAGCTATCATTATGTGGTTTATTTGAGGAGACATCGACCCTTGTCTGTTGATGCAATGGACTATCACCTTGCTGTCGAGGACTAGACGGATATGAATGTTCTCCTTCAAGTGTAATTTCTTGAGGGACAAGAAGACTGCCATGGCCTCCAGAATATTGATGTGGAATTGTTGGAATTTCTGAGACCAATGGCATTGCACTTTCTTGAGCGGAGTATGACCCCCCCCAACCATCCAACGAGGCGTCTGTATGAAGGGTCAATACTGGAGGAGGAAAGCGCAACATTACCGTCTATGAAAGACTTTTGGCAGTGGACCACGATCAAAGTTGTTTGCGCAGTAAAACCGGAGTCTGCCTCTGATGGTCGCGAAGAGCTTTGGAGGCTCTCCATTTCCAAACTCTGCTTGCATCCTTGAGTAGTACTTTGAGGACAGGGTTCGTTACCGAGGCGAATTGTAAAGATCCTAGAACCATCACCTGGCGTTGCCTGGTGATCGGACCCCGACTTGATCAGGGACCTGACTGACTTTGCTATTTCCTTTCGCTTGGAGGGAGGAATAGATAGGGAGTGAGACTTGAGGTTCCAACGAATCCCCAACCACTGGAAGTCTTGAGCTGGGCCCAGTCTTGATTTCTTGAAGTTGATCTGAAATCCGAGGTACTAAAGGAACCGTACAACTCGAGTGGCTGCTTCTGAGTACTCCAGTACTGAGGGAGCCCACACTAGCCAGTAGTCCAGGTAGGCCGCTTCTTGAAGGCCTTTTTCCCGAAGTTGTTGTACGACTGCATCGATAAGCTTCATGAAAATCCTCAGAGCTATGTTGAGCCCGAATGGCATAGCTCTGAATACATAGCCCTTTCTCTCTAGGCTGAAACCAAGGTAGAGGGAGAAGCGTCGACCTATCGGAAGATGCCAATAAGTGTGGTAAGATATATAGACAGTGTAAGCCTCCAGGGGTAGTAAGGTCCGTATCTGCGAAATAGTCAGCATCCGGAACCTGTCGCACTGAACGAACGGGTTTAGTCGGGACAAGTCGAGTATAGTTCGAGGTATGCTTGAATCTTTCTTTGGCAAGCAAAATAGACGACCTTGAAATCTCATAGATCCCGTGCAACGGATAACTCTTTTCTTCAGAAGGTCTTGTACATATTGTTCCAGATGAGGTGTTGTTTTCTGAAAGAATCTCCAGAGCTTTGGTGGTCTTTGTTTCCAGTTCCAACCCAAGCCGTTGGAAATGATGCTCTGTGCCGAAGGACTGAAGGACCAATGGTCCTTGAACAAGGCCAGCCGTCCCCCTACCGGGAGACCTTCATTGTTTGTGTTGAGGATGTGAACCTCTTCCTCCTCTGCCGTCTCGATGTCTGCGACCCCTGGACTTGCCTCCTCTGTCAGAGCGGCCTCTGCCCCCTTTTTCTTTCTTGGGAGATCGAAAGGAAGACGACCCTTGCTCATACACAGGGTTGAAGGCCGGGGACTGTATCCCCACATGCTGGGGTACAGCGTAGACCCAGGTTTCCCAACCCTGGGGTCGTGACCCCAAGTGGGGTCGCCAAGTGCTTTTCCTGGGGTCACCAAAATCTCAAAATATCAAAATAAAAATAAAAATTCAAAATATGGCAGAACTGGCTGTAAAGAAAAAATATATGAACGTATTTGTGGATTTTTATTTATCGACTTGTATATATCTATTCACATATAAATATAAAAAACTAAATTTTAATGGTGGTATCCCTGAGTGCCGTATGCGTTTGATATGTGAACAGCATCACCGTTCACGTCCAACCAGGCAGCCACTCCAGCTGTACTGCCGCAGTGGGAAATACTGTCCAATTTGTTCGGGTTATGTCGGTAAGTTGATGCATTTATACCTGTATAGTGATTTTGAATATGCTGCATAGGTTGCACTCAGTCTTTATTTCTTTAAAAATCTTAATTACTCACGAAAAAGTGGTATGTTGACAATAGAAACTGAGTACTTGCAATACTTCGTTAAAGTTAAAGTTGCGGGTTTTAGGTCTCCCCTGAGACGACCTTCATCATCTCCTCGGGCGACCATAAGCCAGCAGGAACTTTCACTAGCCCCCTCTAACCTCCCACCCAGGCGCCACCCTGGGGAGTACCCCCCGGTAGAAGGTCTCACACTATTCGCGCCTTAGCGGGAATGCTAACTTGGAACCTCTGAAACAGAAGCCTGCAACGCTACCAACCTAGCTATCCGGAAGTACCCTTGCCGCCAAAGTATTGCACCCCAGTATATCAGTGGATGATAAAGGGGCCAGGGAAGGAGGAGGGGGCACTTTTCATGCCCTCTCCTCCTACATTTTCCTCTTTCCCCTCACCACCATTTCCTTGCTCCTCTTCCCCCTTCCGCGTCTTTCCACGCCCCTTCTCCTCTTTCTTCTTTTTTACCCCTCCCCTCCTCTCCTCCTCCTTCTTGCTCCCTCCCCTCCCCTTCGAAATTTCCTTGCCACCTCCCCTTCCTCTCCTCCTCTTTACTCCACCCCTTCCATTTTATTTACCTCTTGTAAGTTTGTGTTGTTTTTATTGTTATTTCATTTATTGTGTTATCAGATGCGTTATTTTATTTGTATGTTCTTCTGAAGTTGGCGCGTCTGCGGCGTTGGTCACTTGGTCGAAAAGGTTGTTGGTTTGGTGGTTGTTTAGAGATTTGGAGGATTTCATGTCGCTGGTTTTTGAGGTTGTTTTGGCGGTTGTTTAGAGATTTGGAGGATTTTATGTCATTGGTTTCTGAGGTTGTTGTTTTGGCAGTTGTTTAGAGATTTGGAGTATTGTATATTGGTTTTTGAGGTTGTTGTTTTGGCGAGATTTGGAGTGCTGTATATCATTAATTTTTTCGTTTTCTGCTTCGTCTTATTTACTGAGATTTGCAAATATATTACACCTCTTTTCCTTGTTACTCCTTCATTGACCCCTCCCCTCCTCTCTATACCTCCTCCTCATTGTTCCTTACCCCTTCACTTTCTTTGCTACCTACCCTCTTTCTTTATTCCTCCTTGTCATCTTTCCTTGTCTCCGTCCCCCCTCTTTCCTATTTTCTCAACCATCCTTCTCTTTCCTTATCCCCCTCCTCTCCTTTCGCTACAACCTATTTGTGTGAATCAGGGTTTGCAGCTCTGACTGCCATCAAAACAAAAAACAGAAATCGGATGCAACTTGAACATGATTTGAGGGTAGTACTTTCTAAGACTGAACCACGAATAGAGAAATTTAGCAGCATGATCCAGGCCCAAGGCTCCCATGAAAATAAGTTTACCATTTAACAGAAAACATTTATACTTTTAGTTTGTTTTTGTGGAATGTGACAAAATATCATTCCAGAAGTAGGTTTTTTCATTAATATCAATAGAATTTAATGATGTTAATTATGTCTTTTTCAACCTTATAGTACCTCTCTTATAGAAGGATATTTACTGTCCCATACTTATACAACCAACAACTAGTAATACATAATAATACAAATACAACTAAACTAGTGGGGTCGCGGTCATGGATTGAGGTGCATGATTGGGGTCACCTGAAAAAAAGGTTGGGAACCACTGGCGTAGACAGTCTGAGGGATGGCAGCAGGGGGAGGAGCAAACGACTTCCGATGATAGGTTGGTTTACGAAACCTCTTGGGTTGTGGTCCTTCCCCAGGGGTGAACTTCCTCTTCAAGGAGATCCCCCACTCCTGGAAAAGGCTCTTGTTCTCTGCGACAGCCTTATCCGTGACTTCCTTCACCAACTTCTGAGGAAACAGGTCTTTTCCCCAGATGCTAGAGTCGATGAGACGTTTCGGCGCATGGCGTATGGTAGCTGTGGCAAGTCCATGCTCTCTACAGGCTCTGCAGGCCTGGAAGAAAGCACAAAGGTCCTTTATAAAGGTGGCGAGACGAGTCTTTTCCAACAAGGAAAAGACTGGGGCATCTGTAAAATTTCCGATCATCATCTCCATGAAGCACTGCAGAGACATTGACGCTGATAACCTTTCTCTGGTCTCCAGCTCAGCCTAAAGAAGGTGTTCGGGTAGCCTGGGCAGCTTCTCAATAAACTGGCGGCCGGCCACATCCTTATCCAGTTTACCCTCAGCAAAAGTAAACTGGGCATCGGTCCAATGGTCGGCATCATGTGGTAAGATAAGTGAGACCGGTTTGCACTCTTCCACAGCTGGGAGAAGCTTACCCTCACGAATGGCTTTCTCCACTGCCGTGTAGCCCTTTGAGGCAAAGGGGAAGACCATTTTGTCCAGAGCCACGAAGGTGGCCAACCTCTTACCGAAGGCGCCAAGCTGTGTATTAATACACCCTGCTGTCTTCATTTCTTTCACTGCCAGGTGTTGAGCCCTTGTATGTTCCAAGAGGATCGTTTCCTTAGGGATGGTATCATCCCTCAACAGAACCCCTTCAGCTAGTCTTACGTAGCAAAAGGGGTAGGCATCTATGTCAGGTTAAAAGTCCAGATCCGCCACCGGTCTGGAACCCAGCTTTTGCCAGGAGTATGCCCTCGAAGAGCACGGCGTGGCCAGCATACCTCCAAGGATTTTGCTGCATGCAATAAGGTAACTGGGAAGGCAAGACATTATCCCTAGTCAGCTCCTCTTCCTCTTCGCGTAAGGCCCTGAACATCATCAGCTGGTACCGCTGATTCCCCTCTATGAAGGCTTTCATGTTAGCCAAGAGTACCAGATCCATTGTAGTACTCAAGGTATTCGGGAACTGAGGGGGCTCCATGAGCTCAGCAGATGGTGGGGGAAAAGAGGCAGAAACAGCTCCCATCACGGAAGAGGTAGTCGTCACTGTAGACAGGGAGGCCATTGTCGAAGTGGGGGCTGAAGTGGTAGACACCACTGAATCCTTGATGGACCCCAAACTTGCATCATCCACCTCAGGCGGGTAAGAGTCATCCATCGGAGGGGGGGGGGGTTCTTTATCAGACTCCACTGTGGAAAGAAGAGCCGATTCCCTACCCGGGGAGAGAGAGGAGACCGTAGACATCCTCTCAGAGTGTAAGCTCATCGCACCCAACGCTTTGTCAGCCTGTAGCTGGGCCGTTGGGAAGGGTTTAGGTTTAAAGTAGCCCAAAACCGAATCAGGTGCCACCTTGGGGAAGAGGATATCCTTCCACTCGTTAGAGGGGAGGTAGGGGGCCTTCAGATCCGAGTTCTTCTTGAACCCTCTTACCCAGGTGCGAAGGGACTGCTGGAAAAACATGCGTTCGTCATCTGAGGTATCCTTCAAGACCCATCCGGAGTGATGCAGGTCCTTGCAAACACTGCAATCCTGAGGGTCCCATTACAAGACTAGACCCTTCATCCTCCAACACTTGGCATGTGTGCGGCAAGTATCGTGACCGCAAGGATGCCTTACGGTCCTGGCACAAATCTGCATTCTACAGCGCATATCCGTCATAGGCACCGCCTGTAAAGAAAAAAAAGTTTAAATGAGTACTGGGGCCTCTAGCAGTCACCAAAAGCTGAAAGAAATGGGTTAGTAACATTCTATGCTGACAATTAAGGGAATAGTAATCCCAAATTTGTGTGTAAATTCAGTTGGTGAGAAAGGAGGAGATAAAGTACAAAATGTCCATTCTCCTATCAAGGACGTTAGATTGGAATAAATAGCCTCCTCAAAGTCAGTTGCTATAGGCCCAAAGAGGAATGGGGGGAGGGGTGCTCATGGACAGAACCGTGGCTCATATATCTCCGCAGAGAAATAGACAATTAGAAGGCAACAGTACGGGTAAACTTGATAGTTTGAGCAATCGACGCATTGATTAATGGGCAAGAGCCTATAGCAACCCAAGGGCTATAATTACAGGCTGATAACCTCACTTAGGGAAGACCCAGGATATGGAACTAGCCTATAAAGTTATCACCCATCTATCTAATCCACACCCTCAGAGGGAAATGAGCAAATTGATAGAAAACCAATAACCATATGTAGTGGTTATTTCCATGCCGGGGCCTGGAAGACCTTTCGTAAAAGGGATTCCCAGGCCCAGCATACATAAAGAAGCCTCAAAAGTTAAAGGATTAAGGCCTTTATGTTGATCTGTAGTTGAATTCACATACAGTCAGTAGAGAACCCACCTTGAGTTAGGTAAGGCAGTCTCAAATAAAGAGGATAGAAAGGCATGTGCCCTAGAGGTACCAGCATTGCCGGTAGTACTGGTAGCGCCAGGGTGGTAACTGCATTGCCGCCAGCGTCCTAGGTGCCCTAAGGCACTGGCACAGTCATCCACTCCCATAGACTAGTTCTAGCCCCGCCGCCAGTAACGGCAACGGTGTCAGGGGCAATGGTGCCTAGGGGTGGCGGAGATAAACGGCAAGAGTTTCTGCAGAAAACACCGTGCCATAGGTGAAGGCAGTGTCGCCAGTGGCGGCACTGCTGTAAGTAGCAACGTATCGCTGGTACAGATACTAAAAGATAGTGTGCCGATAGGTAGCAGCAAAGCCGTTAGGTACTGGCACTGCCATCAGTCTGACAGCTTATTCCTCAGGGAGAAGCATGCTCACGGCCATGGAGGGTCAGATCCCAGAGGGAACCAACCCCCACGATCAACAAATACAAATACACAGCAGCATAATGATAAAATTCATGCAATATGTATATATATATATATATATATATATATATATATATATATATATATGTATATATATATATATATATATATATATATATATATATATATATATATATATATATATGCAGAAGAACCACCGGGAAAATGAAAATACGAAATATACGTTTAAGTCCTGACTAGTTTCGTGATACTTCTTCAGAGGACTGATTTATTGAGAGAGGTTTCTTTACATTTTATAGGGAAAGTAAACGTACGAACATACATATAGAGGCATACAGAACAATGACACTCCCATACCAGCTACCTGGGCTGAGGTCAGGTGTTTACTGGGCGGAGATCCAACCTCATTAGAGACCTGCCAAAAAGGGTCATTCCTGGTGACAGGTAAATTCTTGTTTTTGACTTTCAATACAGTTTATTTATATGAATAACGGTAGCCTTATCTATATAAATACATAAGCAAAACTATATGTAAATGTAAAACACATCTATATATAAATATATAAAAAGACTTATACATACGTATACACAGACAGGCATTCATACACAAACATGCTTAATATATACATAGACATATACATACGTGTACACATACTGGTATACATATACAGACACATACATAGACTTACATATAAATGTTTTTTACACATGATTAACATGTATATATACATATATATACACATATACATACACATACATATACATATACATACATATACACATATATATATATATATGTACACATATACATATATATACACATACACACATACATATACATATACATATACATACATATACATACACACACACATATATATATATATATATATATATATATATATATATATATATATATACATATACACGCATACACATACATACACATATATATATTCATATATACATATACATATACATACATATACACATGCATACATATATACATATACATATATACACACATACATACACACATATATATAACTATATACACAAACACACACACACACTCACACACACACATATATATATATATATATATATATATATATATATGCACATACAACATTATTACCATAAACATATAATCACGTATATATCAATACTAATATCTAGCATAACACTATATAGTGCCAATGTACTTACGCACACTATATAAAATAATTGTACCCTCTAAAGAATGGAATCTTAGGTCTAAATATTAATTTCACAGCGACGTTAATTATTCACAATACATTCAGTTCTACATTAAGTGGTTAAAGTTTTTTTATATAGCTTACAAATCTCTTTACATATAAAGGCGTCGAGTTTATACATTCCATGTCCAATATTCAAGTTGTTTTCAAAGGTTTCTTTTATGAAACTGGACTTTATGATGTTTCTTTCCACTAAGTTATTTGAATGAACCAATTTCTTTGCACCTGACCAATTAATAGAGTGATTTTTATTCCTAACGTGAGCAAAGAGTGCATTATTATCTTGAGCATATCTGACACTTTTCTTATGTTGTTCAATTCTCTTTTCTAGGGCTTTACCAGTTTGACCAATATAGAATTATTCACAAGCATTGCATGGAATACGATATACACATCCCTTGGTAATGTCAGGAGAATTCTTTATTAAGGCTGTTTTTATTGTATTGTTACTTTTAAATGCTACATTTACATTGAAATTTTTCAACATTTGAGGAATTTCTTTAAAAGAATTATATACAATAAGGCAGTACAAGTAAATTTTGCGTGTTGTAATTTTTTCTGTTATTACCGAAAAAAGTCTTTTTTGTTGTCCTTAGTGCATCATCTAACGCAATTTCAGGGTACTTCAGTTTTTTACCTATTGCTCTAATCTCATTTATTTCAATATATTCAGGGCTGCAGATTCGAAATGCTCTTGAAAACATAGAAGTAAATACAGATTTCTTAACTTTGTTACCTTGGTTTGAGTAGTAATGGACATATGCTGAGATATTCGTTGGCTTTCTGTATACACTAAACTTGAGTCTATTGTTACATCTATGTATGCGACAGTCCAAAAAAGGTAGGGTACAATTATTCTCCAGCTCCATAGTGAAATTTATTGATGTTACCAAACTATTCAATCTGAGAAAAAAAGTTATCTAAATTTTCATTTCCTGGCCACACACACATTATGTCGTCATTATAGCGAAACCATTTTACATTATTAGGTATGATGTTATTTAAGATTCTACTTTCAAAAAATTCCATATATAGATTATTCAATGCTGTGGATAAAGGGTTTCCCCTAGCCATACCAAATGTTTGTGCATAAAATCTCCCATTGAATTGAAATTTAAAAATTTTTATACATAGTTTAATTAATTCTATTAAAGTGCTTTTGGCGAATGGTAGATTCAATTGTCTATTATCTAAGGTTTCAGATAAAAATTCCAACATGTCATCAATAGGGACTTTAGTGAATAGTGAGACTACATCAAAACTGACA
>NC_090754.1:19146272-19153772 GCF_036898095.1 Palaemon carinicauda
AACAAAGGGTAATATTAGCATTATTCATAGCTTTAATATTCAACAAAATCCGTTTTGCAATTGTTAGAATTACAGGGATTTGAGAATCTTATGTAATCATTCATAACTATTACAGAGTAATAATGAATGCCAAAAAAATAAAGGAAGAAAATTGAGGGATAAGTGACCGAAAGTATGTTTATGATGGTAGATAATGATATGGTTGGCATTAGAATGGAAACATCTCATTGGTACAGTATATATAGGTATCTGAGATGATGGTAAGAAAGAGATAAGCCAAAGAATAGGTCAAACAAGGGAGGTAGAATGGGGGTGGTTAAAGATTAGGAAGAGGAAGTTAAGTGTAAAACTGCATACCAATGTAAATAGCTGGAACCTTTAAATAAGGTCATCTTAGAGTATTGGTGGTATAAGAAGAGGTGGGAGGGTGAAAAATGTGAAGATACGTATTAGGAGTGGTGATATTGTTAGAGAAGGTTATATGAATCGGTGATTTGAGATGATTCTATCATATGGGGAGAATTTACGATGAGAGCCTGGCGAACACTCAATTCAATTAAGTGCTTTAAGATGGTTCGATCCTGTGGGGAGAATGCCCGAACGCTGTGTTCAATTCTGAAATGTCGGTAGAGATAAGAAGAGAAATAACTGTGACGTATGGGCATAATCAAAAGTAAATGTGATAAAATGAGGAGATGCATAAAAGTGGGAAAAGATGGATGCGTGTTTTAAAATTATTTGGTCATGTTAAAAGAATAGAAAACGATAGCTTGGCATAAGCGTGTACAAATAGAAGCATCTGGAGCAGCGAGAAAAGTAAGAACTGGAATGCAGTTGATGTATGGATTCGTAGAGGTGTTGAAAATAAAGGACATAAGCGTTCTCGCAAGAAAAGGTAAACGGCGCAACGTATGTATGGAGTTTGACGTGCTGATGATGAACACTGTGGACGTGTACGGAGCGACTAACCTTAATTTTATTCATAAATGAGCAAATAAATTACTTCCCCTTAAGGGTGGCTTTATATATTAATAAGACAATAGTCACAGACAGATACAGACCCATTCGTGCACATACGTGAAATAAATTAACACACACACACACATATATACATATATATATATATATAAATATATATATATGTATATATATATATATATATATATATATATATATATATATATATATATATACATATG
Source organism: Palaemon carinicauda (assembly GCF_036898095.1). Lineage (NCBI taxonomy): Eukaryota > Metazoa > Arthropoda > Malacostraca > Decapoda > Palaemonidae > Palaemon > Palaemon carinicauda. The sequence continues at coordinate 19,147,472 of NC_090754.1, forward strand.
TGTATATATATATATATATATATATATATATATATATATATATATACACACACATGCATACATACATTGTATGTTTGTGTGCAAGCGTTTGTGTTTGCTAGTACATGCCTTCCAGAAGTCAATGATAAATAGTTTTCCCTTAAGGGTGGCTTCATAAAATAATAATCACTACCAGACACACACAGAAATTATATATATACATACATACATACATACATACATATATATATATATATATATATATATATATATATATATAATATATATATATATATATATATATATATATATATATATATATATATATATATATATATGATGTATGTATGTATGTATATACACTGTATTTCTGCGAGTGACAGTTTTTGTGTGGTAGTGCATACCTTCCAAAAGTCAGAAAATTTCCTCGACATTATTATATACACAAAATCCCAGGTAAGTCTAGCCAATTTTTGACGAATCTAATGTTTTACTTCATTTAGACGTGGGAAAAATCAAGATTATTTATCATCATTATTATCACATTTTCACAAACAGGTAAATCTATAATATATAGGATCAAGGCTAAGTGTAATCCGGATAATGTATATGAACAATTTTTTTTTTCTTTTTTTACGATGTAATAACCACTTCAGTTTAAGCGGGTGGAGATCTTAACCTTTGGAAATGAGAATTTCAATCTCCTTTAGATGATTACAACATCACAAAACACTTTTAGCATCCAAAAAAGATTTTGGTTTCTGGTCATAGTCTTCTTACCTTCGGTTATAGGTTATTTCAACATCAGAGATTGATGTTTTAAAACAGTGCGAACATACCATCAACTTAATATTGACAGTCTGAAATATGTTTAATATTCCAGAAATATTTCAAACTTAATTTTGACAGTCTGAAATATGTTTAATATTCCGGAAAGGTTTGTAACTTAATTTTGACAGTCTGAAATATGTTTAATATTCCAGAAAGATTTCGAATTAATTTTGACATTCTGAAATATGTTTAATATTCCAAAAAGGTTTGTAACTTAATTTTGACAGTCTGAAATATGTTTAATATTCCAGAAAGGTTTGTAACTTTATTTTGACCGTCTGAAATATGTTTAATATTCCAGAAAGGTTTGTAACTTTAATTTTGACAGTCTGAAATATGCTTAATATTCCAGAAAGATTTGTAACTTAATTTTGACAGTCTGAAATATGTTTAATATTCCAGAAAGATTTCGAATTAATTTTGACATTCTGAAATATGTTTAATATTCCAAAAAGGTTTGTAACTTAATTTTGACAGTCTGAAATATGTTTAATATTCCAGAAAGGTTTGTAACTTAATTTTGACAGTCTGAAATATGTTTAATATTCCAAAAAGGTTTGTAACTTTAATTTTGACAGTCTGAAATATGCTTAATATTCCAGAAAGATTTGTAACTTAATTTTGACAGTCTGAAATATGTTTAATATCCCAGAAAGGTTTGTAACTTAATTTTGACAGTCTAAAATATGTTTAATATTCCAGAAAGATTTCAAATTAATTTTGACAGTCTGAAATATGTTTAATATTCCAGAAAGGTTTGTAACTTAATTTTGACATTCTGAAATATGTTTAATATTCCAGAAAGGTTTGTAACTTAATTTTGACAGTCTGAAATATGTTTAATATTCCAGAAAGGTTTGTAACTTAATTTTGACAGTCTGAAATATGTTTAATATTCCAGAAAGGTTTGTAACCTTATTTTGACAGTCTGAAATATGTTTAATATTCCGGGAAGGATTGTAACTTAATTTTGACAGTCTGAAATATGTTTAATATTCCAGAAAGATTTCAAATTAATTTTGACATTCTGAAATATGTTTAATATTCCAGAAAGGTTTTTAACTTAATTTTGACAGTCTGAAATATGTTTAATATTCCAGAAAGGTTTGTAACTTAATTTTGACAGTCTGAAATATGTTTGATATTCCAGAAAGGTTTGTAACTTAATTTTGACAGTCTGAAATATGTTTAATATTCCAGAAAGGTTTGTAACTTAATTTTGACAGTCTGAAATATGTTTAATATTCCAGAAAGGTTTGTAACCTTATTTTGACAGTCTGAAATATATTTAATATTCCGGAAAGGTTTGTAGCTTAATTTTGACAGTCTGAAATATGTTTAATATTCCGGAAAGGTTTGTAACTTAATTTTGACAGTCTGAAATAGGTTTAATATTCCAGAAAGGTTTGTAACTTAATTTTGACAGTCTGAAATAGGTTTAATATTCCGGAAAGGTTTGTAACTTAATTTTGACAGTCTGAAATAGGTTTAATATTCCAGAAAGGTTTGTAACTTAATTTTGACAGTCTGAAATATGTTTAATATTCCAGAAAGGTTTGTAACCTTATTTTGACAGTCTGAAATCTGTTTAATATTCCGGAAAGGTTTGTAACTTAATTTTGACAGTCTGAAATATGTTTAATATTCCAGAAAGATTTCAAATTAATTTTGACATTCTGAAATATGTTTAATATTCCAGAAAGGTTTGTAACTTAATTTTGAGTCTGAAATATGTTAAATATTCCAGAAAGATTTCAAATTAATTTTGACAGTCTGAAATATGTTTAATATTCCAGAAAGGTTTGTAACTTAATTTTGACAGTCTGAAATATGTTTAATATTACAGAAAGGTTTGTAACTTAATTTTGACAGTCTGAAATATGTTTAATATTCCAGAAAGGTTTGTAACTTAATTTTGACAGTCTGAAATATGTTTAATATTCCAGAAAGGTTTGTAACCTTATTTTGACAGTCTGAAATATGTTTAATATTCCGGAAAGGTTTGTAACTTAATTTTGACAGTCTGAAATATGCTTAATATTCCAGAAAGATTTGTAACTTAATTTTGACATTCTGAAATATGTTTAATATTCCAGAAAGGTTTGTAACTTAATTGTGACAGTCTGAAATATGTTTAATATTCCAGAAAGGTTTGTAACTTAATTTTGACAGCCTGAAATATGTTTAATATTCCAGAAAGGTTTGTAACTTTAATTTTGACAGTCTGAAATATGCTTAATATTCCAGAAAGATTTGTAACTTAATTTTGACAGTCTGAAATATGTTTATTATTCCAGAAAGGTTTGTAACTTAATTTTGACAGTCTGAGATATGTTTAATATTCCAGAAAGATTTCAAATTAATTTTGACAGTCTGAAATATGTTTAATATTCCGGAAAGGTTTGTAACTTAATTTTGACAGTCTGAAATATGTTTAATATTCCAGAAAGGTTTGTAACTTAATTTTGACAGTCTGAAATATGTTTAATATTCCAGAAAGGTTTGTAACTTAATTTTGACAGTCTAAAATATGTTTAATATTCCAGAAAGGTTTGTAACCTTATTTTGACAGTCTGAAATATGTTTAATATTCCGGAAAGGTTTGTAACTTTAATTTTGACAGTCTGAAATATGCTTAATATTCCAGAAAGATTTGTAACTTAATTTTGACAGTCTGAAATATGTTTAATATTCCAGAAAGGTTTGTAACTTAATTTTGACAGTCTGAAATATGTTTAATATTCCAGAAAGGTTTGTAACTTAATTTTGACAGTCTGAAATATGTTTGATATTCCAGAAAGGTTTATAACTTTAATTTTGACAGTCTGAAATATGTTTAATATTCCAGAAAGATTTGTAACTTAATCTTGACAGTCTGAAATATGTTTAATATTCCAGAAAGACTTCAAACTTAATTTTGACAGTCTGAAATATGATTAATATACCAGAAAGATTTCAAACTAAACTTGACAGTCTGAAATGTGTTTAATATTCCAGAAAGACTTCAAACTTAATTTTGACAGTCTGAAATATGATTAATATTCCAGAAAGATTTCAAACTAAACTTGACAGTCTGAAATGTGTTTAATATTCCAGAAAGATTTCAAACTTAATTTTGAAAGTCTGAAATAAGTTTTAATATTCCAGAAAAAAATTTCAGACTTGATCTTGACATTCTGGAATATGTTTAATATTCTGCAAAGATTTTGATTTTCTACATTAATTTCTTCATCTTATTATCCTCTTGGCACCATGATAATAAACACCACAATTTCAGTGTTTGTAATATAAAAGATTGAATTGAATACTGTAAAATTATTTCAATTTTTAACCTTTATTTCAACATCCTCAGAGCATCCTGCCTATCTATGACGAGACCGAAACCATATAATATGTGTGAAAGGTAGTTTCGACCCAGAATAGCCTCTCATCTTATGATTGATATCCCATTAATTTGCGGGACGACAATGGCCCCCTTTGATTCTCCACGTCAGAGAGCACAGCTGGCGCCAATGCCATCTGTTGGAGTGATGGAGAACTACTCGATAGAGTTTGCAAACTGCCTACTCAAAGGGGTCATCATCGTCATTTCCTCCCTATCAGATATCTTTGTGCTCAACTTCAAAGTTTCTAGAGCAAGAAAGTGGGACATTTGGTCTTTAACTGATTACTGGTATTGCTCTTCCGATGGCAAACCACAGAATATTACTAAATCAAGTGATATTATAATTACTAATGTTATTGTTATCATTATTATCGGTGGTCGTAGTATCAGCGATGATAAATAGCAGCCGCAGAAGTAATAGTAGCAGTATTGGAAGTAGTAGCAAAGTTATATATATATATTTTTTTTTATCATTCCGTGTGTACAAATTCTCTTTATAACAATAACAATAAGAGTACAAGCAACAACAATAACGACACCAATAATAATAATAATAACAATAACAATAATAGTAATAATAATAATGATAATAATAAGAATAATAATAATAATAATACTCAGACTTCTGTTATATTCAGTCTGAAAAAACATATCTAACCTTGACATTATCCATTGCAATTACACTTAATTCCAATCAATGCGATATAAGACCTATTAAAACTAGGTTATAATCAATATTTTGTTAATATTTAGACTTAATCACAATACATCCTAACAACTAACCTGGAGGCTAGCGACTAAGACATTTAATGATAAAAGATTCGACTTTTAATAGAATGTGGCACCGAGAACAGGTTTAAGGGTTAAAGAACGCTCACGAATGGTAGAGGTAAGGGACAGTGACAATGCACTAGCTACTAGCCTTAGAGACTGACCATATATACATATGATCAGCGGCCAGGACTCATCTCCTTCCAAGGTAGGACCTGGGAAGGCCAGGTAATGGCTGCTGATGACTCAACAGCTAGACATGTTGTCTTCCTCCAAATTCGCCATCCTTAGCTCACAAGGATGGTGAGGTTGCAGACGCTACAAGAAACTATCGTGCTTGAGCGGGACTCAAACCCCATTCCTGAAAATCACCTGGTAGACAATATTTTGGTGAATAAAGAACAGTCACTTATGAAGTTTAATTTGATTCAAAACGAACCAAAAGCTTGACTGTGATGGTTCTGTGACCTTGAAAGTGGGTGAAGGTCGAAGATATATGTGTGAAAAAACCAATGATTCATAAAATACTTATTACTATTACTAGCGTATATGCAACCAGTGAATTGAACTCTAAATATTTAACCCTTTTTAGTCCCTGCCCTCTTCCGAACGACAACGGGAGTTTGGGCAATTTGTGGAAGATTTTTTTCCGAGTGGTTGCCCGTCAGCATGACTAGAATAAATACATTTATATACAGTATATATATATATATATATATATATATATATATATATATACATATATATATATATATATATATATATATATATATATATATATATATATATATATATATATATATGTATATAACATCTTCCCAACGCCTGTTGACACACAGGAAAAAAGGATATATATATATATATATATATATATAAATATATATATATATATATATTTATATATATATAAATATACATATACATATATACATATATATACATATACATATATATATATATATATATATATATATATATATATATTTATATATATATATGCATATATATATATATATATATATATATATATATATATATATATATATATATATATATATATATATATATATATATATAACCAGACACTTGCTATTTATTATATAGAGGAGATTATTAGCAAATCTACAACCTTGGAAGGAAAAGCAGAAATCTACGAACCCTAAGACACCAATAAAGAAAACAACCCAATGAAGAAATGAAATTGCAATCATGATATAAAGAATTCATAATAAAAAGTATCAAATATTTCAAGATCAGTAGCAAAGTAATAGATATTAGTGATATATAAACTATAGAACGATACTTATGGCATTTTATTAAAATATAAGAAAAGTT
>NC_090754.1:19158772-19163772 GCF_036898095.1 Palaemon carinicauda
CCCTTCGTATGGGGAAGCGAATAGCGGAGAAAATATTCCCCTTCGTGTGGGGAAGTGGATAGAGAAGGAGGGATTCCCGTTCGTGTGGGGAAGTGGATAGAGAAGGAAGGTTTCCCTTCAAGTGGGGAAGTGGATAGAGAAGGAAGGATTCCCCTTCGTGTGGGGAAGTGGATAGAGAAGGAAGGATTCCCTTTTGTATGGGGAAGGGGATAGGGAAGGGAAGATTCCCCTTCGTGTGGGAAAGTGGATAAGGGAGGATGGATTCCCCTTCGTTTGGGGAAATGGATAAGGGATGATGGATTCCCCTTCGTGTGGGGAAGTGGATAAGGGAGGGTGGATTCCCCTTCGTGTGGGGAAATGGATAAGGGAGGATGGATTCCCATTCGTGTGGGGAAGTGGATAAGAGAGGAAGGATTCCCCTTCGTGTGGGGAAGTGGATAAGGGAGGATGGATTCCCCTTCGTTTGGGGAAATGGATAAGGGATGATGGATTCCCCTTCGTGTGGGGAAGTGGATAAGGGAGGGTGGATTCCCCTTTGTGTGGGGAAATGGATAAGTGAGGATGGATTCCCCTTCGTGTGGGGAAGTGGATAAGGGAGGAGGGATTCCCCTTCGTTTGGGGAAATGGATAAGGGATGATGGATTCCCCTTCGTGTGGGGAAGTGGATAAGGGAGGGTGGATTCCCCTTCGTGTGGGGAAATGGATAAGGGAGGATGGATTCCCGTTCGTGTGGGGAAGTGGATAAGGGAGGAGGGATTCCCCTTCGTTTGGGGAAATGGATAAGGGATGATGGATTCCCCTTCGTGTGGGGAAGTGGATAAGGGAGGGTGGATTCCCCTTCATGTGGGGAAATGGATAAGGGAGAATGGATTCCCCTTCGTGTGGGGAAGTGGATAAGGGAGGAGGGATTCCCCTTCGTGTGGGGAAGTGGATAAGGGAGGATGGATTCCCCTTCGTGTGGGGAAGTGGATAAGGGAGGATGGATTCCCCTTCGTTTGGGGAAATGGATAAGGGATGATGGATTTCCCTTCGTGTGGGGAAGTGGATAAGGGAGGGTGGATTCCCCTTCGTATGGGGAAATGGATAAGGGAGGATTGATTCCCCTTCGTGAGGGGAAGTGGATAAGGGAGGAGGGATTCCCCTTCGTTTGGGGAAATGGATAAGGGATGAAGGATTCCCCTTCGTGTGGGGAAGTGGATAAGGAAGGGTAGATTCCCCTTCTTGTGGGGAAATGGATAAGGGATGATGGATTCCCCTTCGTGTGGGGAAGTGGATAAGGGAGGGTGGATTCCCCTTCGTGTGGGGAAATGGATAAGGGAGGATGGATTCCCCTTTGTGTGGGGAAGTGGATAAGGGAGGAGGGATTCCCCTTAGTTTGGGGAAATGGATAAGGGATAATGGATTTCCCTTCGTGTGGGGAAGTGGATAAGGGAGGGTGGATTCCCCTTCGTGTGGGGAAATGGATAAGGGAGGATGGATTCCCCTTCGTGTGGGGAATTGGATAAGGGAGGACGGATTCCCCTTTGTTTGGGGAAATGGATAAGGGATGAAGGATTCCCCTTCGTGTGGGGAAGTGGATAAGGAAGGGTAGATTCCCCTTCTTGTGGGGAAATGGATAAGGGAGGATGGATTCCCCTTCGTGTGGGGAAGTGGATAAGGGAGGAGGGATTCCCCTTCGTGTGGGGAAATGGATAAGGGAGGATGGATTCCCCTTCGTTTGGGGAAATGGATAAGGGATGATGGATTCCCCTTCGTGTGGGGAAGTGGATAAGGGAGGGTGGATTCCCCTTCGTGTGGGGAAATGGATAAGGGAGGATGGATTCCCCTTCGTGTGGGGAAGTGGATAAGGGAGGATGGATTCCCCTTCGTTTGGGGAAATGGATAAGGGATGATGGATTCCCCTTCGTGTGGGGAAGTGGATAAGGGAGGGTGGATTCCCCTTTGTGTGGGGAAATGGATAAGGGAGGATGGATTTCCCTTCGTGTGGGGAAGTGGATAAGGGAGGATGGATTCCCCTTCGTGTGGGGAAGTGGATAAGGGAGGATGGATTCCCCTTCGTTTGGGGAAATGGATAAGGGATGATGGATTTCCCTTCGTGTGGGGAAGTGGATAAGGGAGGATGGATTCCCCTTCGTTTGGGGAAATGGATAAGGGATGATGGATTCCCCTTCGTGTGGAGAAGTGGATAAGGGAGGGTGGATTCCCCTTCTTGTGGGGAAATGGATAAGGGAGGATGGATTCCCCTTCGTGTGGGGAAGTGGATAAGGGAGGAGGGATTCCCCTTCGTGTCACCATAACGGATGATAATAAATTGATGGAAATTCTGTCTTTCATCTCACTCGCTTCTGGTGCTGTTTTTGATCACTTAACCCTTTTTAACATCTCTGACCCCTAACAAGTCTTCACCTCTTCCTATATATATACCACTCTCTCCAAGCACCTAAATTATCACACGTCTCTCTCTCTCTCTCTCTCTCTCATCATCATCCAAACAAGAAACACTCTCCATGCACCTTAATTATCACCTCTCTCTCTCTCTCTCTCTCTCTCTCTCTCTCTCTCTCTCTCTCTCTCTCTCTCTCTCTCTCTCTCCTCTTTCATCATCCAAACAAGTAACACTCCATGCACCTTAATTATCACAGTCTCTCTCTCTCTCTCTCTCTCTCTCTCTCTCTCTCTCTCTCTCTCTCTCTCTCTCTCTCTCATCATCCAAACAAGTAACACTCTCCATGCACCTTAATTATCACCTCTCTCTCTTTCTCTTTCTCTCTCTCTCTCTCTCTCTCTCTCTCTCTCTCTCTCTCTCTCTCTCTGTCTCTCTCTCTCTCTCTCTCTCTCTCTCTCTCTCTCTCTCTCTTCCCATTCATCATCCAAACAAGTAACACTCTCCATGCACCTAATTTATCACACGTCTCTCTCTCTCTCTCTCTCTCTCTCTCTCTCTCTCTCTCTCTCTCTCTCTATAGGTCAACACGGTTTCGTGCCTGGAAAAAGTACACAGACCCAACTGATAGCACACTATGAAAACATATACAAAATATGATAAATGAAAAAGACACAGATGTGATCTATCTAGATTTTGCAAAAGCCATTGACAAGGTAGACCATAATATATTAGAGAAAAAAATGAGAAAGCATGATATTGTGGGAAAGATAGGAAAAATGGGTAAAAGAATTCCAGCAAAACAGAAAACAGATAGTGGTTACAAATGACGAGAAATCGGATGAAGCTCAGGTAATATCTGGCGTGCCACAAGGTACGGTATTAGCTGCACTGCTGTTTGTTATTATGATCTCAGACATAGACTGTGATGTTGAAAACTCTGTAGTGAGAAGTTTCGCCGATGACACAAGAATAAGTAGAGAAATTACTTGCGATGAAGATAGGAACTCACTACAAAGAGATCAAAACAAAATATATGAATGGGCAGAGATAAATAGGATGGTATTTAACTCCCATAAATTCGAATCAATGAATTATGGAAACAGAGAAGGAATGGTATATGCATACAAGGGACCTAATAACGAGACAATCACAAACAAGGAAGCAATTACAGACCTTGGTGTAATGTTAAATAGGAATATGTTATGCAACGACCAAATAGCAACACTGTTGGCTAAATGTAAAGCAAAAATGGGAATGTTATTCAGACACTTTAAAACAAGAAAAGCTGAACACATGATTATGCTTTACAAAACTTATGTACGTAGTACACTCGAGTACTGCAATGTGATATGGCACCCACACTACCAAAAGGATATTGCACAAATAGAGAGTGTACAAAGGTCCTATACTGCTAGAATAGAAGAAGTTAAGGACCTTGACTACAGGGAAAGACTGCAAATTTTAAAACTATACAGTCTAGAAAGGAGAAGAGAACGCTACATAATACAAGCATGGAAGCAAATAGATGGAATTGCTGAAAACATCATGGAGCTAAAAATATCAGAAAGAGCAAGCCGAAGTAGATTAATAGTGCCAAAAAATATACCAGCAAAACTAAGGAAGGCGCACAGGACATTAATCCACTACTTACCAGCATCGATAATGCAGCGACTATTTAATGTGCTGCCAGCTCATCTAAGAAACATATCAGGAGTGAGCGTAGATGTGTTTAAGAATAAACTCGATAAATACCTAAGATGCATCCCAGACCATCCAAGACTGGAAGAATCAAAATAAACGGGAAGATGCATTAGCAACTCTCTGGTGGATATACGAGGTGCCTCACACTGAGGGACCTGGGGGAACCCAAACAAAAAATAAGGCAATAAGCTAAGGCTCTCTCTCTCTCTCTCTCTCTCTCTCTCTCTCTCTCTCTCTCTCTCTCTCTCTCTCTCTGTCTCTCTCTCTCTCTCCTTTATTCATCCAAATAAGTAACACTTTCCATGCACCTTAATTATCACACGTCTCTCTCTCTCTCTCTCTCTCTCTCTCTCTCTCTCTCTCTAACTTCATACGTCTCTTAATAACTAGAGAATTAACAAGTTGCTAGTTGACAATTAGAGAGAGAGAGAGAGAGAGAACATAACAATACTTTTATAATGGATTCACAAGATTGAAGTCTTAGGGATAAATATACGGCTTTTCGGATAAAACTGGAACTAGAAAACACAAGCAAATTTTTTATGTATGTATATAATAATGTACGTATATAAACAACAACAACAACCATTTTAATTGAAGAACCTTTGAAAACAATATAAAATAATCATAGAAAACGCAAAATAATAACAAGAATAAAAAACCAAGAAAAGGAAAAGCTTATTGTAAGTTTGTTTGAATTCATTCTCGTTACAATTTGTGAATTAAGACTAAAAAGAAATGAAAAAAAAAAATGGGGTCCTTATTCTGAGTAATACGGTCATTCTTAAAATTTAATCTGATAAGAGATCGTGTATTTTAATACAGCGCAAAAGGTCGTAACAAAATTACCATTCAAAATCCCCTTTGAGGGATCCAATTATGTTAATCTTTTCAGGGGAAAATTTTATCTTGT
>NC_090754.1:19168772-19178772 GCF_036898095.1 Palaemon carinicauda
AGAAAATAATACCTAACGGGTTTAATCATGTCAATATGGATGTAGTAATTGCTCGTTTTTTTAATATGTGTGAGTTTGCCAAACAATTTAACCGGTTTTCTGCTTTGTTTCACTAATGAACGCCCACATAGGTAATTGTAATAATAATAGTAATAAAAACAACAATATTAATGACATTGATAATCGTAATGATGAGGAAGAAAGTATTATTATTATCATTATTACCTTCGCCAAGAAGGTTATGCGATCAAGATGGGTTATGTACTTGTCTGTCTGTGTGTCTGTGGCTGTGGACAGGATTACGTCAAAGTTACTCGATAGATTTTGACGAAATTTTCACCACAGATAGATCTTAGGCCATGGAGACCCCATTGAATTTTGGAGAAGATCCAGATAAGCATTTGCATTTTTCTTTATTTAAAGGAGAACATCAAAACTAATCGTCAGATTGACAAAATTCCCACAGAGATAGATCTTAAGTTATAGACGACCCCATTGATTTTGGAGATGATCTGGATCAGGATTTAAATTTTTCTCCATTTAAAAGATAACGTCAAAACTACTCGATAGATTTTGACGAAATGTTCACCACAGATAGATCTTAGCTTACAGACGAGCTCATTAAATTTCGGAGATAATCCGGATACAGATATGAATTTTTCTCCATTTTAAAGATAACGCCAAAACTACTAGGTAAATTTTGACGAAACTTTCACCACAGGTCTTAGGTCACGGATGACCCCATTACATTGTGGAGATGATCCGGATTTGCATTTGCACTTTCTCAATTTTGAAGTTGACGTCAAAACTATTCGACGGATTTTGACAAAAAGTTTTTATCCCAGATAGATCTTAAGTCATGGACAACCCCATTAAGTTTTGGAGATGATCTGGATTCGCATTTGCATTTTTCGCCATTTTAAAGATAACGTCCAAACAAATTGATGGATTGCTCTTGTTATTACTATTATTACTAGCAAAGCTACAACATATAGTTTGAGAAACAGGATGCTATAAGCCCAAGGGCTCCAACAGGAAAAAATAGCTTAGTGTGGAAAGAGAGTAAGGAAATAAATAAACTACAAGATAAGTAATAACAAATGAAATAAAACACTTTAGGAACAGTAAGAACTTTAAAATAGATCTTTTATAACTATAGTAATAATAATAATAATAATAATAATAATAATAATAATAATAATAATAATAATAGTTATAAAACACTGAGTGTCAAGACCTCCACCACAGCAGCTTATTTCTCGAAATCAGTTTGCCTTTCTCAGAATCAATGTAGACCGTAGACGTATTTGAAGTCTGTGTAACAACCATGTGTGAGCTTGAGGTTGAGGTTAAGGTAATTCGGTCGACCTGTTGCTCGACCTTGACCTTGATATTTGATCTAGGACTTTCAAACCAGAATCACTTCTACGTCTCAACATAATAATTAATTCCTAACAGTTTCACTACTCTGAGTTAAATTGCGGGAAGGAATTTATTCACAAACAGACAAACATGGGCGAAACCATAAACTTCTCCCAACTCCGTTGGCGGAGGTAATAATAATAATAATAATAATAATAATAATAATAATAATGATAATAATAATAATAAGGAAAAGAAGAAGACGAAGAAGAAGAAGAAGAAGAAGAAGACATAATAATAAGGACTGTGGTGATGAAGATGACTCTCCATCCTATAAACGTTTGCATGTAAAAGGAAGCAATGATGTCTGTTTGTGAGTTTGCTTCACTAAACCCCTTTCCATTTCTCGTGCGAGGGAATGGTTCGATCAGGAATTTGTGCTTCAATATCCCGTTCAGTCGTTTCCAGGTTATTTGTTTCGAGTATTAATATCTGGAGCACAGTCACCTGGTATTATTACGGGCTGCCAACGCAAGAGCCCGTGATTCACATAAGGTAGAACAATCTCGAAAACAACAAGAAACCTGTTATTACTGATATCAACGACTAATGCATACGGAATAAGTTAAACGGGGAGATGACTGGCTAAGCAGGTTTCCAGAGAATAGAAATCATGAAGAGGTTAATAGTACAGGTGTGAGATTCAGTAGTCACTTCTTGTTAAAAGAAGAAATGTAAACAAAAGAATGTTCTTCTTTGGGGAAAAGGGGTTTTCCAGTCTGCCTTTACTGCGGTCTTTCAGAGCCGGAACGACATCGCCTTTGATTTATTTACTTGACCAAAAGGCTTCCTGCTTTTCCTTTCTCCATTTCCTCTCCTCGTTAGTTATATCTCCCATACTACTTCCCCCCTCTTTCCATCGTCTCTGTCTCCCTCTCTCTCTCCTAAATCCCTTCCTGCTCCTCCTTTTTCCTCCACGGACGTTTCAAAACCCAATATGTAAGGAAATCCCATCGGATTGTTTGGAGACACTAGGCCCCAAATATTTATGACCTGTCAAAACCCAGGGCCACAACTCATATTTATACAGGTATGTAATGTATGTTTCAGCATTTGTATGTAGGCACAGAGCTGATGGAATATTCTTTTGTCATCCCCGTCTCGTTTTACATGAACTTTTGTGTTTCGTACAGCAAGGGTGAGGTCTGATCATCCACTTCCCTTACAAAAACCATGAAAAAACACAAGGTAATATTAGCATTGTTCATAACTATATGAATTTATTTTTGTTTTTACGATGCAATAACCAATTCAGTTCCTGCGGTCGGAGATTTTAACCTTTGAAAATAAGAATTTCATCCTCTCAATCAAATGATCCTATTATCACGAAATGTCTTTAGCATCAAAAAAGAGTTTTCGGTTTCTTATCATAGTCATCTTACCTTCAGTTTTAGGTTACTTTAACATCAGATATTGATATTCTAAAATAATTCGAACATATCATCAACTTAATCTTGATAGTCTGAAATATGTTTAATATTCCAGAAAGATTTCAAACTTAATCTTGACAACCTAAAAGAGGTTTAACATTCCACAAAGATTTTTAGTTTCCAGATTGATTTCTTCATCTTATTATCCTCTTGACATCATGATAAAAAACACCATAATCTCAGAATAAAAATTTCAGTGTGCTTCTAATATCATAGATCGATTTGAATACAGTAAAATTATTTCGATGTTTAAACTTTATTTCACTATCCTGCCTATCTGCTGTCGCGACCGAAGCCATATAATATGTGTGAAAGGTAGTTTCGACTCAGAATTGCCTCTAATCTTATGATTGATATCCCATTAATTTGCGGGACGAGAATGACCCCCTTTGATTCTCCACTTCAGTGAGCACAGCTGGCGCCAATGCCATCTGTTGTAGTGATGGAGAACTACTCAACAGAGTTTGCAAACTTCCTACTGGAAGGGGTTATCATCGTCATTTCCTCCCTATCAACTATCTTTGTGCTCAACTTGAAAGTTTCTAGTGCGAAAAAGTGGGACATATGGTCTTAAAGGTTAAAGGTTAAAGGTGTCTGGTTTCAGTTCCAGTTCCATCAGAATAGATGCTCACCAAAACGTCAGCCGGGCAAGCCCAACCCCCCACTGTGGTGCCCTACCACAGCAGTAGCCTCCCCAGTAAACAGCTAAAACTCACGGCCCTAGGCGGGGATCGATCTCTTGCCACGCAAATGCGAGGCAAACACGTTACCACTGTACTATCCAGGAGACTAGTCTTCATCTTATTATTGGTATTGCTCTTCCGATGACAAATCACAGAATTGTGACGAGCTGAGAGAGGCTGTGACTAAGAAGGCAGGATGAAAGCAACTGAGTAACTTTATTACAGAACATCATTTTATATATACATCAAGTACGGGCAAGAAGGACATAAAACATAACAAGCAATTTCATATTCAACCGAAAACCGTTTCTGTTAACAGTTAACGGTAAGAAAAACAGACATGTTAATTCAGGGACCTGTCAGTGCGAGGGGAGAGCGAAGATACACAGGATAATACATAAAAAAAGAAAGAAATGTTGTTACTATGTTCGAACGTGTGACACACGGTTGGTACATGGCTCCCCCCCTAAAAATGACATACTGTACATGTTAAATAGGGCGCCCTGATCTAGAGAGGCGAACTGTAGGCGGGTCATCTGGCAGGAGATAAGCAGGTTTTAGACGATCATTGGAGACCAAGTCTTCTTTGCTAAGAATGTTTAGTAGGAATGCTTTCGGACTGCGTCGGATCACAAGGAAAGGGCCCGTGTGAGGGGGCATTAGCGGTGGCTTGCTAGTGTCGTTGCGTAGGAAGACGTGCGTTGCAGAGTGCAAGTCTGTCGGTATATGATGTTTTACTGGGGGCTTGTAAATCTGGCGGCATAGAGTAAATTTTCCCACGACGTGACGTATGCGCTGGAGATTGTCGGAGGAGGTTGGAGAAGGAAAAATTTGGCAGGGACGACCAACGGGTCGCCATACTCCATTTCAGCTGCTGAGACATCTAGGGCGTCTTTAGGAGTGGTCCTTAGTCCCAGGAGGACCCAGGGAAGCTGAGTAAACTAGTTGGAATCCTTGCAGCGAGACATCAAAGCTGCTTTGAGGGTGAGATGAAAACGTTCAACCATTCCATTGGCAGCGGGGTTGTAGGCAGTTGTCTGATGTAGGGTGATGCCCAGGAAATTCGCTAATGATGTCCACAATTAAGAGATGAAAGTGGTACCCCTGTCAGAAGTAATATGCGCAGGGATACCAAATCTTGCAATCCATCCTCAGAGTAAGGCAGATGTACATGAGGCGGACATTGCAGTTTCCATGGGAATGGCTTCAGGCCAACGAGTGGAGTGGCTGATGACGGTAAACAGGCAACGATGTCCTTGTGATGTGGGTAGGGGGCATACAACGTCGACGTGAATGTGGGCAAAACGACGCTGAGGTTGAGGAGAGGTGGCCACTCCTGAATCCATGTGTCGATGTACTTTGGAAGTTTGGCAAGAAGTACAGCGCGGACCCAATCCTTAGCCTCCTTAGAAATGCCGTGTCAACTATGCCCATTCAATCTTGAACTGTTACCCATAGATATATTTTTTTGGTTTAATATTAATTTTTTATTTTATGATAAAGTGATTTATAGGAAATATGGTTAATGATTTTAATTATGATATATGCTAAGGAACTATTATAAATCATGTAATTTCATGGACTACATAGTATATAAAATAATGTAAATATCCCGATTGTATAGTAGATTAATGTTATTTTGTAATTATATTTATTGAAATTTTTTAATGTAAAATTTGTGGTTAATAAAAATCTATCTATCTATCTATCAATCTATCTTCAGCAAGTGTGCAGTAGAACGGCACGAGGGATGTGAAAGGCCGTGAATGAAATCAAACACCTGTCGGCGCATGGGAGCAAGAATCCAAGGTCTCGGTCTACCAGTACTGACGTCACAAAGGAGGGTGGTGTTGGAGTCGTCGAGGGGAATGTCTTCCAAACGGAGGGATGTGCAGGGTGTCCTACATGCTTGATACTCTGGATCCTGTCGTTGGGCTTCAGCCAAGGCGTTGTAATCCAATCCAAGTTGAACGGCAGCCAACGTGTTTCTTGACAGGGCATCGGCAACGGGATTTATTTTCCCAAGGACGTGTTGAAGGGTGCAATTGTATTCAGCCACGGTGGAGAGGTGTCTGCGTTGACGGGTGGACCAGGCGTCAGACTGTTGAGTGAAGGCGTGCACCAGAGGCATGTGGTCTGTGCGAATGACGAAGGGCGTACCTTCTAAGAAATGGGGAAGTGACGGTCAGCCAAGTGCACCACCAGCAATTCGTGATAGAAGGTAGAATAACCCGATTCTACCTTGGACAGTTTTCTGCTGAAGAAGGCCAATGGGCGGGGCAAGCCGTTGACCACCTGTTCGAGTACTGCACCAATAGCGACATCGCTGTCATCAGTGGAGAGAAGGAGAAGGGCATATGGGATGGGAAAAGTGAGAGCAGCAGCGGTTGATAGGGCATTCTTTGCGTTGCAGAAGGCCACTTCTTGAAGGGGACCCCACTTCAGGTCTTTTGGCTTGCCCTTAAGGGAGGCATAGAGCAGAGCAAGAGTAGCAGCAATGGCTGGCAGAAAACGGTGATAATAGTTGATCATGCCCAAGAATTCTTGCAGAGCTTTGACGGCCGAGGGTGTGGGGAAGTTCTGAACGGCTGCAACCTTCTCAGGGAGGGGATGGACTCCTTCAGGAGTGATGCGGTGCCCTAAGAACAAAACTTCATTGGCGCCAAAGGTACACTTGTCGTACAAGACTACAAGGCCGTGTTGTTGCAGGCGGTCGAGCATGATGCGCAGGTGACGGAGGTGTTCCTCTTTGGAGGAAGAGAACACAGTCCACTTTGCCTCTGAATCAGGCTGTGAGCAGATCATAAATGAAGCTACTCACAGGTCTGGTAATTGCTTGGACCTCGTATACACTGACTCCCCTGGCATTATAACTAGTAAGGTTGGTTCTCCAGTCGGGACATCTGATCATGCCATGATTTCATTAGTAGTGAAGATTGAGCAGCCTGTCCCTTATATATCATACTCTTGTAAAATTTATATGACTGGAAAGGGATTTTGCATGATCTTTTGTGCTTGAATTGGTCACAATTATATAGTAGTGTAGATCCTGTTGTCCCTTTGAATGAGAATCTAGTCAACATAATTGATAGGCGTATCCCTTCTCATGTGCTAAGGTACCAAGTAAAGGACAAACCGTGGTTCAATGATGATTGTCGACGTGCTTATTTGGAGAAGCAGGAGGCCTATCATCTTTGGAAGGGTAACAGATCAGATTTGACCTGGAACAACTATACTCAGTTTCGAGCTTTTGCTCAGAGAGTTTATGCCTCAACTGAAAAGGAGTACAATTTAACCATAAAAGAAACCCTTTCTGGTACAACTCAGGAACATAAATGGTGGTCTACCCTTAAATCTCCACTCTTTGGTGTAGATGCAACAGTTCCTCCTTTATATAAAACTGATGGCTCAGTCACTCACTATCCAAAAGAAAAGGCAACCCTTTTGGCTGATGTTTTGGACAGAAAACAGAGTAATGAAAAACGTGAACTTCCTCATTCCTGTTTTCCTGAGGTGAAACTAACTAGTTTAGCTTTTCGATCTCGTGAGATTAAAGCTCTGTTGATGGACCTTGATGCTTATGGAGGTGTATAACCAAATGGTATTTTTCCTTTGTTTTTTATAAAGACAGCAGATTTCTAAGCTCCAAAGTTATCTGTTATTTTGCGCAAGTTACCAAGAAGAGGAGCTTTTAACACTTGGAGAATTGGTAATGTTACTCCTCTATGTAAATATGTTTGTGGTAGCTCAAGTCCCATTGATTACCGCCCAATTTCCATAACTCCCATATTATCTAAAGTTTTTGAACGTCTTCTGGCAAAACGTCTTAATAGGTTTGCTGAAGGTAATCATCTACTCCCTAGTTTGCAATTCGGTTTTTGTAAAGGCCTTAGAACATGTGATGCCCTTCTTGCAATCTCCAATGCTGTACAGAAATCCCTTGATTGTGGTCAGGAAGTTCGTATGATTGGCCTTGATTTTAGTGCTGCCTTTGACTGAGTTAATCATGAGGCCCTTTTTTTCAAACTCAAACAGCTGGGAGTGGGTGGGTCGTTTCTTGGCATTATTATTGATTTTTTAAGTAATAGATCTCAAAGAGTTGTTGCTGATGGGCACCATAGTGAGTATAGGAATGTGATATCCGGTGTTCCACAGGGTACTGTTCTTGGTTCATTACTTTTCATAATGTGGTTTAGCCTAGAAAACAAGCTTGTTGCATATGCAGATGATGCTACTCTCTTTGCATCAATTCCATCCCTTGAATGTAGATCTGGGGTTGGTGAATCCCTTAATAGAGATTTAGCTAAAATTAGTGCATGGTGCCAATTATGGGGTATGAAGTTGAATCCTGACAAAACTCAAAGTATGATTGTAAGTAGGTCAGGGACGGTGGCTACTCAACATCCGGA
The DNA here is from genome assembly GCF_036898095.1 of Palaemon carinicauda. Lineage (NCBI taxonomy): Eukaryota > Metazoa > Arthropoda > Malacostraca > Decapoda > Palaemonidae > Palaemon > Palaemon carinicauda. The sequence continues at coordinate 19,176,717 of NC_090754.1, forward strand.
TCTCAGTATTGATAATGTTTCTTTAAATTTGTATAACTTTTAAAATTTTAGGTGTGATTCTCGACAGCAAATTTACTTTTGAGAAACACATTAGGTCTGTGTCTTCTTCAATTGCACAAAAAATTGGCTTATTGAGAAAGTCTAACAAGATTTTCGGTGATCAATCTACTCTGAAGAAGTGTTTTAATTCCTTCATTCTACCATGTTTTGAGTTTTGTTCAAAGTTGGAGCAAATGTTATTATGTTAACCAGGCTGACAGGAGTCCTTTTATAGTTTATATATGACATATTTGTTTTTGACGTTGTTAATAGTTTATATAGGACATATCTGTTTTGACGCTGTTACTGTTTTAGAATGATATATTGTTAATTTATTCTCATCATTTATTTATTTCCTTATTTCCTTTCCTCACAAGGCTATTTTTCCCTGTTGGAGCCCTTGGTCTTATAGCATCTTGCTTTACCAACTAGGGTTGTAGCTTGGCTAGTAATGATAATAATAATAATAATAACATACACAAAAGGGGAGGTCCCCTAAGATGCCATCCATGAGACGTTGAAAAGTAGCCCCAGCATTACGAAGGCCAAAGCAGGAGACAATTGAAGGTGTATGTACCAAACGGAGTGGTGATGGCGGTCTTTGGGATGTCTTCTGGTTTCATAGGCACCTGATAATACCCCTTCCGGAGCTCGAGCATGGAGAAAACCTTCGCTTTGTGCAGGTAGGAGGTCACGTTGGCGATGTTTGGGAGGGGTAGTGATCTGGTTCTGTTTGCATGTCCAGGCGCCTGTAATCCCCGCATGGACAAAGGGAGCCGTCTTTCTTCAGAACAATGTGTAAGGGTGACGACCATGGGCTAGAGGCCTTTTGGCAAAGGACCATTTCCTCCATTTCGGGGAACGTGTTTGGCGACTGCCAATCCATCAGGTGCCAGACATCTGAATTTTGCGAAGACTGGGGGTCCCATCGTCTTGATAAATACCGTGCTGGACGAAGACTTCCAGGTACGACGTGAGGAGGTGGGCGTCGGCATCCGTGGGTGCGCTGATATGGAGAGCAAGGTTGGAGGGGGCGGGTTGAAGAAGTGTCGACAAGTACAAGTTTGTGTTGACCAATCATCAGTGGGCGACATTGACCAGAAGGTGGAAATGAGAGGAAATCCGCACCGAGGATTGGCAATGTGACGTCAGCAACGAGAAACTTCCAATTAAATTTACCATTTCCAAAAGATAATGTGAGGTTCTTGTAACCGTAAGAAGGTATCACAGATCCGTTGGCAGCTACCAGGTGGACATCGACAGACGTAGACAGACTACGTCGTGTCCTGAAGAGTTTCCTTGGCAAAAGAGAACGACAATCACCCGTCTACCAAAAATCGCACGCCCGTTCCTGCATCATGTAAAAAGAAAAGATTAGAAACACGGGAGGACACCGCCACGAGCGATGGCCTACTTACACGTTTTTTGGCCACTGACAATCCTTGGCACATTTCTTTGCGGCTGCCATGAATCTGTAGTGGTATTAGCAAAACTGCGGCCGATGGACGGCAGTAAGTGGTTGTAGAAGTTGTTGGTCGGGGCACGAGCGTGCGGTGGGTGATGGGTGGCTTTGTCGCCGCTCCAGCACGTCACGAGGTAGGCATATATGTGCTACGGCATTCACGTCAGCTTCAGTTGACGCTGAATATGCGTCCACTTCATCAGGAGTGGAGGCGTTGATGGAGGTCTTGAAGGTCGTGAAGTGGCTGTCCATAAGGGCGTCGGCTTTGGTCATCAAGTCCTTTATGGGTAAACTATCGACATAAGGTATGGCAGCGCGTACAGGTTCGGGTAAACGGAGTAAACAAAGGGCACGAAGTAGGTTCACATCACGAGGAGAGCTGTCTGCGGCAGGTTGCAGGCAAGCGATACAGGTCATTTCCCTGAGGGCGAGTGAAGCCCTTTGGTCCCCCAACGGTTGTTGAGAGAGCTGAAAAAGGTTTGCTATATGGGCGAATACTGCTGCAGAAGGTATGTTTTGAGGGCGTCATATGCTATTGGGGTGTCTCCTTGTTCA
>NC_090754.1:19183772-19186272 GCF_036898095.1 Palaemon carinicauda
AGTGGAAGACGGGTAACTGGAGAAGATTATCCAGAACTAAGGGGAGAGCTATGGAACATACAGGAAACGCCAGATTTCCTGATAGAAGAAGTGGGGAAAGCTTTAAGAGCTATGTCAAGTGGGAAAGCACCAGGAATAGATGGAGTACCAAAGGAATTGCTTGAAGCTGGCGGTGAAATGGTAGAAATATGGTTGTGTGATTTATGCAGGGATATAGTAGATGGACAAGCAGCTCCAAATGATTGGATTGAAAACATTATAATTCCAACACACAAGAAAGGGGACACCACCTTATGCAAAAATTATAGGCCTATCAGTCTATTACCACATGCTTATAAAGTTCTAGCAAAAATCATACAAAGTAGAATAGCAAGGCAAGAAGAGGAAATAATTGATGAGGGTCAAGCAGGATTTAGGGCGGGCAGAGGAACAATCGATCATGTATCATAGAAAATATCATAGAAAAATTCTAGGAAAAGAAAAAAGATCTGTATTGCGTATTCATTGACTTCAGGCAAGCGTTTGACTCCATATGGAGGGAAGGAATGATTAGGATTTTGAAGGAATGGGGATTAGAACCAAAAATACTGGAAACCATCAGGAGATTGTATGAAAGGACATCTGCTAGAGTAAGAAAAGGAAAGTGTTTGACAGAAGAGTTCATAACCACTGATGGGGTTATACAGGGTTGCCCACTATCACCACACCTCTTCAACCTATACTTGGAATGGGTTATGAGAATGGCACTTGGAGATTATGAGGGTGGCATAGATATAGGAGGGACAAAAATATCTAACATGAGGTATGCAGATGACATAGTGCTTTTAGCAGAAACTAAGGAGGAACTTCAGAGAGTGTTGAGAATGGTGGAGGAGCAGTGCAGTAGGTATGAATTAGTGATAGAGAGAAAACCAAAAGTATGAAAATTGGACGCCAGAGAGAGGCCTTAGAAATACAGCTATCAGAGGGAGAAGTGGAACAAGTCAATGAGTTTAAATATTTGGGAGTGTTTTTCACAGCAGATGGAAAGATGGAAAGAGCAGCTATCAGAGGGAGAAGTGGAACAAGTCAATGAGTTTAAATATTTGGGAGTGTTTTTCACAGCATATGGAAAGATGGAAAGAGCAATTCAAGACCGAATCTCAAGCGGCCAGAAAGCATTTGGAAGGCTAAGAAGAATCTGGAAAGATAGAAATATATCCATTAAGTGGAAAATTAGGCTATTAAGAGCAATAGTGATCCCCACAGTGATATACGGTGCTGAATGCTGGATACTGAAGAAGAGAGAAGAGAAAAAGTTATTAGCCTTTGAAATGAAATGTCTGAGAAGAATCTGTGGTGTAAGATGGGAGGACAGAATTACGAACGAGAGAGTGAGAGAAATGGCTGGTGTTGAGGACACAATTCTGATTAGAGTGGAAGATATTCAGAGGAGATGGTTTGGGCATGTACAGAGGATGGAACAGGAGAGATGGCCAAAGATAGTGCTTCATGGTCAAGTGGCCGGAAATAGACCGAGAGGACGACCAAGAGATACATGGGTGAAAACCTTCAAGAAAGCAAATAGAGGCGAGACATTTCAGCAGCTGGCACAGATGGCATTGAATAGGAGTCTCTGGAGAGAATGGCGATATCAGATGCAGGACCCAACCCGGAGAATTCCGGACGGGATTTAGTGAGTGAGTGAGTGATATATATATATATATATATATATATATATATATATATATATATATATATATATATATATATATATATATATTCAAATAAGCCATATATTTTTGCTACATTAATGTCTGGATTCTCTTAATGACCTCGGGATCAAAGCCCAAGGCGAAATCACACAAAGACAAGAGCTTGTGACCGGCCTGGAATCGAACCCTGGTCCGGAAAACTTGTAGAAACAGTGACTTATTTGAATATGAAAAACAGGTCTAAATGTCCAAATATTTATCATATATATATAATATATATATATATATATATATATATATATATATATATATATATATATATATATATATATATGTGTGTGTGTGTGTGTGTGCATGTGTATATATATATATATATATATATATATATATATATATATATATATATACATATATATATACAGTATATATATATATATATATATATATATATATATATATATATATATATATATATATATATATATATACACACACACATATATATATATATATATATATATATATATATATATAAAACCATAGAAAAATGCTAAAAAATACTTTCAAAATATAGTTCTGGGTACTTAATATTATCTCTCAAAGCTTATAAAACAAAATTAACTCACATACTTTATGAGACATATAAAAATTAACATTTTAGCTCTTCGAAATAACCAGTGCCCTAAAATGGGTAATTATAAAAGAAGTGGATAGAATCTGTACACTGCCACGAAAAACCCCCAAAATTATAGGAAGGGGATTAATAAAATCTACAATAATATAAACAACAACAACAGTAATAATAA
>NC_090754.1:19191272-19196272 GCF_036898095.1 Palaemon carinicauda
CGTTTGGGGAAATGGATAGGGGAGGAGGGATTCCCCTTCGTGTGGGGAAATGGATAGGGGAGGCGGGATTCCCTTTTGTGTGGGGAAGTGGATAGGGGAGGAGGTATTTCCCTTCTTGTAAGGAAGTGAATACGTGAGGAGGGATTCTCCTTAGTTTTAGGGAAATGGATAGGGGAGGAGGGATTCCCCTTCGTGTAGGGAAGTGGATAGGCGAGGAGGGATTCCTCTTTGTTTAGGGAAATGGATAGGGGAGGTGGAATTCCCCTTCGTTTTAGGGAAATGGATAGGGAAGGAGCGATTCCCCTTCGTGTGGGGAAGTGGACAGGTGAGGATGGATTCCCCTTCGTGTGGGGAAGTGGACAGGTGAGGATGGATTCCCCTTCGTGTGGGGAAATGGATAAGGGAGGATGGATTCCCCTTCGTGTGGGGAAGTGAATAGGTGAGGATGGATTCCCCTTTGTATGGGGAAATGGATAAGGGAGGATGGATTCCCCTTCGTGTGGGGAAGTGGATAGGGAAGGAGGGATTCCCCTTCATGTCGCCATAACGGATGGTAATAACTTGATTGAAATTCTGCCTTTTATCTCATTCGATTCTGCTGCTGTTTTTGATCACTTAAACCTTTTTAACATCTCCGACCCCTAACAAGTCTTTACCTCTCTCTCTCTCTCTCTCTCTCTCTCTCTCTCTCTCTCTCTCTCTCTCTCTCTCTCTCTCTCTCTCCTTCCATCATTCAAACAAGTAACACTATGCACCTTAATTATCACACGTCTCTCTCTCCCCCCCTCTCTCTCTCTCTCTCTCTCTCTCTCTCTCTCTCTCTTTCTCTCTAACTTCATATGTCTCTTAATAACAGTAGAGAATTAAGTACCTAGTTGTTAGTCGACATTTGGAGAGAGAGAGAGAGAGAGAGAGAGAGAGAGAGAGAGAGAGAGAGAGAGAGGGAGAGAGAGAGAGAGAGAGAGAGAGAGAGAGAGAGAGAGAGAGAGACCATAACAATATTTTGTTTCATAATGGATTCACAGGGTTAACATCTTAAGGAGAAATATACGGATTTACGGACAAGAATGGAACTAGAAAACAAAATCAAATTATGTGTGTATGTATATAAACAACAGGAACAACCATTTCAATTCCATTAGTTTTTCACTAGTGTTCACAGCATTGTTTTAACTCCCTTTTTTATTCATATATATATATATATATATATATATATATATATATATACATACATATATATATATATATATATATATATATATATATATATATAAACATAAATATATATGTATATATATATATATATATATAAATATATATATATATATATATATATATATATATATATATATATACATAAATATAAATGTATATATATATATATATATATATATATATATATATATATATATATGCGTACATTTTGTTCATTTCACCCTGTCCATAATTAATTCATGTGCATAAGTAAAAGAAAATAATAATAATGATAATATTAACAAATGCCTTTTTGGCTAATCTACCGATTTATGAATAAACATCCTTTGAAGAACCCTTGAAAAAAATTATAAAATAATGATAGAAAACGATAAATAATAACAACAATAATAAACCAAGAAGGGAATTCTCAGTTTGTTTAAATTCATTCTCGTTACAAGTTGTGAATTAAGACTCAATGGAATAATAATAAAAAAAAAATACACAGTTTGGGGTCCCTATCCTGAGTAACACAGTTATTCTTATAACTGAATCCTGCAAGAGATCGTATATTTTAATACAGCGCAAAAGGTCATAACAAAATTACCATTCAAAATCCTCTTTGAGGGATCCAATTATGTTAGTCTTTTCAGGAGCAAATTTCATATTGTTAGGATTAGTGGATGCAAATAGTATCTGCCGGCCCGAAAAGCTACGACCTTCTGTCAACAAAACATTCATTGCTATCATTATCATTGTTGTTATTATCATAACTACTAATTTCAGGTCATATTACCAACTTTTAATAGGGATACACCACAGAATATTGGGATGAGGATTTAACGCGTTGAATAAATTCAATGCTTGGCAGGTGGTGAGGGGATGAAACCCTAGTGGTTAGAGGGTGGTGAGGGGGTGAAACCCTGGTGGTGAGGGAGTGAAACCCTAGTGGTTAGAGGGCGGTGAGGGGGTGAAACCCTGGTGGTGAGGGAGTGAAACCCTAGTGGTTAGAGGGTGGTGAGGGGGTGAAACCCTGGTGGTGAGGGAGTGAAACCCTAGTGGTTAGAGGGTGGTGAGGGGATGAAACCATAATGGTTAGAGGGTGGTGAGGGAAACCCTAGTGGTTAGAGGGTGGTGAGGGGATGAAACCCTAGTGGTTAGAGGGTGGTGAGGGGATGAAACCCTAGTGGTTAGAGGGTGGTGAGGGGATGAAACCCTAGTGGTTAGAGGGTGGTGAGGGGGTGAAACCCTAGTGGTTAGAGGGTGGTGAGGGGATGAAACCCTAGTGGTTAGAGGGTGGTGAGGGGATGAAACCCTAGTGGTTAGAGGGTGGTGAGGGGGTGAAACCCTAGTGGTTAGAGGGTGGTGAGGGGATGAAACCCTAGTGGTTAGAGGGTGGTGAGGGGATGAAACCCTAGTGGTTAGAGGGTGGTGAGGGGATGAAACCCTAGTGGTTAGAGGGTGGTGAGGGGATGAAACCCTAGTGGTTAGAGGGTGGTGAGGGGATGAAACCCTAGTGGTTAGAGGGTGGTGAGGGGATGAAACCCTAGTGGTTAGAGGGTGGTGAGGGGGTGAAATCCTAGTGGTCAGAGGGTGATGAGGGGGTGAAATCCTAGTGGTCAGAGGGTGGAGGGGGGGGTGAAATCCTAGTGGTTAGAGGGTGGTGGTGGTGGGGGGGGGAGTGAAACCCTAGTGGTTAGAGGGTGGTGGGGGGGGGAATCTTAGTGGTCAGAGGGTGGTGAGGGGGTGAAATCCTAGTGGTCAGAGGGTGGTGGGAGGTGAAACCCTAGTGGTTAGAGGGTGGTAAGGGGAACCCTAGTGGTTAGAGGGTGGTGAGGGGATGAAACCCTAGTGGTTAGAGGGTGGTGAGGGGGTGAAATCCTAGTGGTCAGAGGGTGATGAGGGGGTGAAATCCTAGTGGTCAGAGGGTGGAGGGGGGGGGTGAAATCCTAGTGGTTAGAGGGTGGTGGTGGTGGGGGGGGGGGGTGAAACCCTAGTGGTTAGAGGGTGGTGGGGGGGGGGAATCTTAGTGGTCAGAGGGTGGTGAGGGGGTGAAATCCTAGTGGTCAGAGGGTGGTGGGAGGTGAAACCCTAGTGGTTAGAGGGTGGTAAGGGGAACCCTAGTGGTTAGAGGGTGGTGAGGGGATGAAACCCTAGTGGTTAGAGGGTGGTGAGGGGGTGAAATCCTAGTGGTCAGAGGGTGATGAGGGGGTGAAATCCTAGTGGTCAGAGGGTGGAGGGGGGGGGGTGAAATCCTAGTGGTTAGAGGGTGGTGGTGGTGGGGGGGGGTGAAACCCTAGTGGTTAGAGGGTGGTGGGGGGGGGAATCTTAGTGGTCAGAGGGTGGTGAGGGGGTGAAATCCTAGTGGTCAGAGGGTGGTGGGAGGTGAAACCCTAGTGGTTAGAGGGTGGTAAGGGGAACCCTAGTGGTTAGAGGGTGGTGAGGGGATGAAACCCTAGTGGTTAGAGGGTGGTGAGGGGGTGAAATCCTAGTGGTCAGAGGGTGATGAGGGGGTGAAATCCTAGTGGTCAGAGGGTGGAGGGGGGGGGTGAAATCCTAGTGGTTAGAGGGTGGTGGTGGTGGGGGGGGTGAAACCCTAGTGGTTAGAGGGTGGTGGGGGGGGAATCTTAGTGGTCAGAGGGTGGTGAGGGGGTGAAATCCTAGTGGTCAGAGGGTGGTGGGAGGTGAAACCCTAGTGGTTAGAGGGTGGTAAGGGGGTGAAACCCTAGTGGTTAGAGGGTGGTGAGGGGATGAAACCATAGTGATTAGAGGGTGATGAGGGGGTGAAATCCTAGTGGTCAGAGGGTGATGAGGGGGTGAAATCCTAGTGGTCAGAGGGTGGAGGGGGGGGGGGGGTGAAATCCTAGTGGTTAGAGGGTGGTGGTGGTGGGGGGGGGTTGAAACCCTAGTGGTTAGAGGGTGGTGGGGGGGGAAATCCTAGTGGTCAGAGGGTGGTGAGGGGGTGAAATCCTAGTGGTCAGAGGGTGGTGGGAGGTGAAACCCTAGTGGTTAGAGGGTGGTAAGGGGGTGAAACCCTAGTGGTTAGGGGGTGGTAAGGGGGTGAAACCCTAGTGGTGAGAGGATGGTGAGGGAGTGAAACCCTAGTGGTGAGAGGGTGGTGAGGGGGTGAAATCCTAGTGGTCAGAGGGTGGTGAGGGGGTGAAACCCTAGTGGTGAGAGGGTGATGAGGGGGGAAATCCTAGTGGTCAGAGGGTGGTGAGGGGGCGAAACCCTAGTAGTCGGAGGGTGGTGAAGGGGTGAAACCTTTGTGGTCAAGGGGTGATCAGTGGGTGAAACCCTTGTGGTCAGGGGGTGAAACACTTGTGGTGAGGGGGTGATGAGGGGGGATGTCAATCCTATGCAACTATATACAGTTCCATTTTTAGTTTCTTTAAGGTCGCTTCACTCGTGAGGATTTTTTTCCGCACGGGAAAATTTTCGCTCGTTAGGAAGCATGCCTTCACACGAGTGGATTTTCCCCGAGCGGCCTCTAGTTTCTATAAGCAATTACACTGGTACCGCGTGGATTAGCAGTGCATGTGTCTAGTATATAATTTATCTACATCGATTTCTAATCCGCGCGAACAAAACCACTAGTGTGAAATGAGCCTTACCTTTGTGCCTTAGCAATCTACTTCAGTGGTTAAATTCCACAGGGAGCAAATTTCTATTATTTATTATCATTTCTGTCATTATTGCCTTTGTTTTCCGTATTCATAATGTACATACATTCGTACAGAACAAAACAAATAAAGAGCACTTATTTGTTAAGCAGGCTTACATAAAATAGCAAGCACATTTATGAG
>NC_090754.1:19201272-19203772 GCF_036898095.1 Palaemon carinicauda
TGTTTGTACAGCACGGGTGAAATCTGATTATCCTCTTCCCTAACAAAAACCATGAAAAACCGATGGGTATTATTACCATTATTCATAGCGTTGGTATTCTGCAAAATTAATTTTGCAATGCCTAAAATTGCAGGGTATTCAGCAAAAATTTTGCAATGATTAAAATTGCAGGGTATTCAGCAAAATCAGTTTTGGGATGATTAGAATTGCAGCGTATTCTGCAAAATAAGTTTTGCAATTATTAGAATTGCAGAACAATCCACAAAATCAGTTTTGCGATTATTAGAATTGCAGGGTATTCTCCAAAATAAGTATTGCAATGATTAGAATTGCAGGGTATTCTGCAAAATCAGTTTTGCGATGATTAGAAATGCAGCGTATTCTGCAAAATAAGTTTTGCGATGATTAGAATTGCAGGGTATTCTCCTAAATAAGTATTGCGATGATTTGAATTGCAGGGTATTCCGCAAAATAATTTTTGAGATGATTAGAATTGCGGGGTAATCAGCAAAATCCCTTTTGCAATTATTAGAATTGCAGCATATTCTCTAAAATAAGTATTGCAATGATTAGAATTGCAGGGTATTCTGCAAAACCAGTTTTGCGATGATTAGAATTTCAGGGTATTCCGCAAAATAAGCTTTACGATGATAAGAATTGTAGGGTATTCCGCAAAATCAGTTTTGGGATGATTAGAATTGCAGGGTATTCTGCAAAAACAGTTTTGCGATGATTAGAATTGCAGGGAATTTTGCAAAATTAGTTTTATGATGATTAAAATTGCAGGTTATTATGCACATTCAGTTATGCGATGATTAGAACTGCAGGGTATTCTGCAAAATCAGTTTTGCGATGATTAGAAATGCAGGGTATTCTGCAAAATCAGTTTTGCGATGATTAGAAATGCAGCGTATTCTGCAAAATAAGTTTTGCGATGATTAGAATTGTAGGGTATTCTCCTAAATAAGTATTGCGATGATTTGAATTGCAGGGTATTCCGCAAAATAATTTTTGAGATGATTAGAATTGCGGGGTAATCAGCAAAATCCCTTTTGCAATTATTAGAATTGCAGCATATTCTCTAAAATAAGTATTGCAATGATTAGAATTGCAGGGTATTCTGCAAAACCAGTTTTGCGATGATTAGAATTTCAGGGTATTCCGCAAAATAAGCTTTACGATGATAAGAATTGTAGGGTATTCCGCAAAATCAGTTTTGGGATGATTAGAATTGCAGGGTATTCTGCAAAAACAGTTTTGCGATAATTAGCAATGCAGAGTGTTCTGCAAAATCAGTTTTGCGATGATTAGAATTGCAGCGTATTCTGCAAAATCAGTTTTGCGATGATTCGAATTGCAGATTATTCTGCAAAATCAGTTTTGCGATGATTAGAATTGCAGGGTATTCTGCAAAATCAGTTTTGCGATGATTAGAATTGCAGGGAATTTTGCAAAATTAGTTTTATGATGATTAAAATTGCAGGTTATTATGCACATTCAGTTATGCGATGATTAGAACTGCAGGGTATTCTGCAAAATCAGTTTTGCGATGATTAGAACTGCAGGGTATTCTGCAAAATCCACTTTGCCAAGATTAGAATTGCAGGTTATTCTGCATAATCAGTTTTGCAATAATTAGAATTGCAGGGTATTCTGCAAAATAAGTTTTGCAATCATTAGAATTACAGGGTATTCTGCATAATCAGTTTTGCCATGATTATAATTGCAGGATATTCTCCAAAATAAGTTTTGCAATCGTTAGAATTACAGGGTATTCTGCATAATCAGTTTTGCAATAATTAGAATTGCAGGGTTTTCTGCAAAATAAGTTTTGCAATCGTTAGAATGACAGGGTATTCTGCATAATCAGTTTTGCCATGATTATAATTGCAGGATAATCTCCAAAATAAGTATTGCGATGATTAGAATTGCAGGGTATTCTGCAAAAATCAGTTTTGCGATGATTAGAATTACAGGGTATTCTGCATAATCAGTTTTGCAATCATTAAAATTGCTGGGTATTCTGCAAAATATTTTTTGCGATTATTAGAGTTGCAGGGTATTCTGCAAAATCAGTTTTGCGATGATTAGAATTACAGGGTATTCTGCATAATCAGTTTTGCAATCATTAAAATTGCTGGGTATTCTGCAAAATAAGTTTTGCGATGATTAGAGTTGCAGGGCATTCTGCAAAATCAGTTTTGCGATGATTGGAATTACAGGAATTAAGGGAGATGCGTAAAAGTGGGAAAAGAGGGATGCATGTTTTTTTATCATTTGGTCATGTTTGTAGAATTGAAAACGATCGAATGATATAAGCGTGTACAATTAAAAGCCCTGGGGGAGGGAAAAAAGTAAGAACTGGAGGTAGTCGATATATGGATTGGTAGAGGTGTTGTTAATAAATGGTGTGAGCGTGTATGCAACAAGAGGGTAAACGGCGCAACATATGTGTACATTTAGGAGGCGACTAACTTTATTCTTTTATTCATGATTAAGC
>NC_090754.1:19208772-19216272 GCF_036898095.1 Palaemon carinicauda
AAACAAGAGCCTGCAAGAATAACGGTAACGGTGTGCCTGAGAGCGCAATTCACTATACCAAATTTGAATTCGAGATCGTGTGGTCCACAGTGTAGGGAGGCTGAGGAACAGCCCAAATTATGAGAACAACGGTTGTATGGGCATCTCACGGCGTTATGCAAATGAAAATGGCCGGAGAAGACTCCGCTGCCATAGAAAGCTTCAGAGATAACATTTTCAGAATTCTTTGTTGGTATTAGTTACCTACACCAACGAAGTTAGCGTTAGTGTGTTTGTTTGTGAACAGCTTCCTAGACACAATCATAATCGTAGAGGAATGAAACTTACAGGGATTAACTGTTATGTAAAAACCTGGTAATGATTAAATTTGGGAAGGTCAAAGTCAAAGGTCAAGGTCAAGCAAAGTGTCCAATTCACGTAGGCCTAATCAGCCATAAGTTTGGACATAGTTGTCACAGAGACTCCAAACTTGGTTCATATTTTAGTGTATGAAAATCCACGCCAATTAATACATGTAAAAGTCAAAGGCCAAGGTCGAGAAAAAGTTTGAGAAATAGGGTGCCGCGGCGGAGGTCTGCGCTTTACTGATTGCCCGTCTATTTATATCTATAATGACAAAATCGACGAAATCCGAATTTCATTAAGTGTGAAAATTGTGAAACTAATCAATTAATCTGTTTTCTATCACCGTCGTAAGATAAAATACGACAAATAACCGGAAATTATGGTAATATAAAGATTGGATTCATGAAATACAGGATCTAATATATCCAAACGTGCAATTATGCATAATAAATGAATATTCCAATTAGTAAAAGCTTGCAAAACGTTAACACAGTAAGTGTAAAAGAAAAGCATGTTATGGTACATGTATAAGTTATCATACTAATAAATAAATGAAATACTTACATTTGAAATAGAAAAATACACATATAAATATATGAATGGATATAAATAATCAACTAAAAAATCCTCTTTTATTCTTACGCGTATCAAGAAAGATTTTATTTCTCTTTCAATAAAAGCAAAGATTTCAAAGAATTTCTTCAATTGGGAACAATGCAATTTAATATTCGTTTATCCTTTCTAACAATAGGTTAGTTGGAGGCAGATGTACTTCGGATGTTTTCGAATGCACTTCTCGTAGTTACGTTGCTTTACTGAATTTCCCGTTACTTATGATATTATATAGAATGATTTGCTTATACAGTGTAACTCTGCATATTGGTAAAAGAAAGATTCCTGTAAAATAACTGAACATTACTTAATAGATATATTTACGTTTCTATCATATTTCCATATACATATATAATCTATATATATATATACATATATATATATATATATATATATATATATATATATATATATATATATATATATATATATATATATGGATAAATATCAACACAACATCGTGTTCACATAGAAATAAATTTCTACCTCATACTTGGGATCGAACGCTAACCCCTTCTAATGAAAGGCCAGGTCGAAACCAACCATGCCACGAGAGGCCATAAAAGAAATCAGAACCTGACGCTACCCAGCTGTCCGAGGATTTACCTGGCGAAACATCAGTCTCTTACCAGCGAGTTTTACCCGATTTCCCGGCCCACCACGTGACACAATTGGTAGTCATTCATTTAAATTACCCCTAATGAGTCAATATGGATAAATATCAACACAACATCGTGTTCAAATGTTGTGTTGATATTTATCCATATTGACTCATTAGGGGTAATTTGAATGAATTACTACCAATTGTGTCACGTGGTGGGCCGGGAAATCGGGTAAAACTCGCTGGTAAGAGACTGATGTCTCGCCACGTAAATCCTCGGACAGCTGGGTAGCGTCAGGTTCCGATTTCTTTTATGGCCTCTCGTGGCATGGTTGGTTTCGACCTGGCCTTTCATTAGAAGGGGTTAGCGTTCGATCCCAAGTATGAGGTAGAAATTTATTTCTATTTGAACACGATGTCGTGTTGATATTTATCCATATTGACTCATTAGGGGTAATTTGAATGAATTACTACCAATTGTGTCACGTGGTGGGCCGGGAAATCGGGTAAAACTCGCTGGTAAGAGACTGATGTCTTGCCAGGTAAATCCTCGGACAGCTGGGTAGAGTCAGGTTCCGATTTCTTTTATGGCCTCTCGTGGCATGGTTGGTTTCGAACTGGCCTTTCATTAGAAGGGGTTAGCGTTCGATCCCAAGTATGAGGTAGAAATTTAATTATATATATATATATATATATATATATATATATATATATATATATATATATTCATACATACATTCATATAAATAGTAATTAAGTGCATATAATATATACGGACGACAACCCCAATCTCAATACAGACAAAAAGTTGAAGTAAGCCTGTATTTTAAAAGGTTAATATGTCGAAATAAAACACATTTATCCGGTGGAACTTTAAATTACACTATACAATATATATATATATATATATATATATATACATATATATATATATACATATATATATATATATATATATATATATATATATATATATATATATATATAGATAGATAGATAGATAGATAGATAGATAGATACTCTTGTAATCATTGTTATTCAAGTAATCCTACAATTATTGTTATTATCAATTTACCAAAGATAATCTCACCTTGTTATCACTATACTCAAAATTCTGAAAACAACCTCATATAAACCGGCTTTCTTATCTGACTTCTAGAAAATATGACGACGGAAATGAAATTTGCTTTTTCTCTTTAAGGCACAGTTCCGTACCAGGCAATTTGCGTTTATCCTGAGAAAATTCTTTTTTTGGTTTGTATTTTTACTTTTTTTTCAGTAGCATTTGGTATGCAAAGACTGTTTCCAGCAAGTTTCAAGTCGGGTTTTGAAGAAATTTAGACTCTTCACTGATTTTGATACAATTGCTGTTTGTTGTTTGAATTTGATTATAAATAGCTGTTTATGGTTGAACCTATTTCATGAGAACTTTAGAAGTTAGTTTGATTATTTTCAACTTGCCTGGTCTCATTACTACCAGGGTTGTAGACGCCTATAAATGTTTTAGGAGACAAAAAAAAAATATACTTTATTTACCCATAACTCCAATAAAAAAGAATTGAGAATTACGAATTAATCTTCATTCTACTTTATGATTCTTACCCACGGCGGATGATTGAGAACGCTTACGAACTACTTGAAACCCGTAACTAGTCCACACACGAGTCCAGGACGAAAGCGAAGGCAAAAGTATTATGTTTAAATTCACACCTTTGAAGTTTGCATGACTTTTAAACCTTTTAAGTATCGACACCACATTTCGCTTCAGATTCATATATTCTTTTAGATACCCAAAGTAAAGATACGATGTTCCTTTCATAAATAAAAACACACCTTTCTGTCAGCTGTCTGGTCAAACTATCTGAAAAAAAATCCAAGTAACTCAAATATTAATTTTCCAGTCCAATATGTCGATGAGATGGCATGCTTCAGCACCACCTAACCTTTAATCCACTGGTTCGTTCATCTTTTATGCATTCGGAAATAACACTAGAAAATAAAACCACTCTTATTGTTAGCAAATGTCAGTTA
The DNA here is from genome assembly GCF_036898095.1 of Palaemon carinicauda. NCBI lineage: Eukaryota > Metazoa > Arthropoda > Malacostraca > Decapoda > Palaemonidae > Palaemon > Palaemon carinicauda. Next base: position 19,212,362 of record NC_090754.1, read on the forward strand.
AATGCGTTTCTAGGCAAGGTGATACACGTTCAATTTCGATTTCTGTAAATGGGATTTACTTGTTTAGATGTTGTGGTATATATTGAAAACGTTCCTGCCAGGCGATCTGCCAGAGTGGAGTTCGCGGTGGATAGTTTCTTGTAGTGTCTGTAACCTTACAATCCTTGTAATATAAGGATGAGGGGTTTTGGGGGAGCCTATATGCCTACCAGCTGAGTCATCAGCAGCCATTGCCAGGCAATCCCTAGCTCGGGAGGAGAGGAGGCATGGGCACTGACTATATGTACAGTATATATGGTCAGTCTCTAGGGCATTGTCCTTCTAGCTAGGGCATTATCACTGTCCCATGCCTCTGTCATTCAAGAGCGGCTTTTAAATCTTTAAACCTTTAATGGCTGTTGGTTGACTGATTTATTTATGGTTCTATGGCGTCAAGCATCAAACTGCATTACATAGCCAAATTTTGCAGCAAGAAGCAGACCCTCTTTTTGTTTTCGTGGGGAACTCATTATATCTTTTCATCAACAAGATTAAGGTTAATCTTGCCATTGACATTGGAATTTAATGAAAGATTGAAAAAAACAATCCCGACAATGGCTAGGTTAAGTAAAAATTTGGAAATCAAATCGCATGAAATTACAAGTAAAAATCAGACTATATATCAGTTTAGTGAGATCTGAGTTAAAATATGGACATGAGTCATGATATGACAATGAAACATTATCCAACACATAATGAAGATTTGAGAACAAAGCCCTCACAAGAATATTGGGAGTTAAATGACAGGACAGGATTGAAAATAATACTATAACAGAGATTACTCAAGAGCCATATGTGGATGAGATCATGGTGAGGGGTAGATGGAGATGGTTTGGGCATACTCTTCTCACTCCCCAATAAATCTAGTTCACCAAACTTTCAATTGTGCTCCACAAGGCACTAGGAGAGTTGGAAGACCAAAGCCTATAATGGCTGAGGACTATGAAGCGTGAAGTAAGAGATGATAAATGAAGAATTGTTGATTTAAAATCTCAAGAAAGAGATGACTGGCAAAATCTAACCGAGGCCCTTTGCATCAATAGGCGTAGGAGATGATGATGATGATGATGATGATGTTGATGCTAATATATATAATATAATATATATATAATATATATACTGTATATATACAGTATATACATATACATAAATTATATATGTACTTATGTATATATATTTATATATATAGAAATAGATTTCTACCTCATACTGGGATCGAACCCTAGCATCTCCAAATGAAATGCCAGGTCGCTTCCAACCATGCCACCAGATGTTCTAAAACAAGTCGGAACCTAACTGCTAACTGCAAATCAGTCTATTACCAGCGATTAGATGGAAATCTATTTCTATTTGGAGCATAATATCGTGTTGATTTTCATCCATATATATACATATATATATATATATATATATATATATATATATATAAATATATATATATATATATATATATATATATATATATATATATATATATATATATATATATATATATATATATATATATATATATATATATGTATGTATATATATAAACAAATGCAGCTGTTTCTAGTCCACTACGGGATAAAGGCCTCAGATATGTCTAGGTTTGGCCAGTTTTTAACACCACGCTTGATACTACAGATTGGTGATGTTGGGAGACTTTAGTCTGATCACTCATCGCAAACCAACTTAGTATGGGTGACCCTCACTATTACAGCTTTGCTGATCATGGCAATACACAAACCCTTACACCGCGTTAAGGTATCTCCACTGAGAAAGGGAAAATAATTTCCGCCTAATCTCTCTCTCTCTCTCTCTCTCTCTCTCTCTCTCTCTCTCTCTCTCTCTCTGTAGGATATATCTTAGCAATCCATGATTGCCAGCGGTTATACTCGTATATGCGGATAAGCAACCTGGTGGAGTGGTGGAGCAACGAGAGCTTTGGGTTTGGAGAAAATGCCCCCCCTAAATCTTGATGAAGTCACTGGCAGCAGGGTGACGGATTAGGTTTGAAGCGATAGACAAACTGTCTCTTCGGCTTCTACTCCTAGTGCCTGGCACTTGATCTTACTGGATTTAGTATGGACCGGCAGGGGTCACTTGCCGTAGTTAGATAGGCACTGCGCATCACAAGGAACTGGCTATCCTTTGATGAATCCTCCATGGATTTAGTCTATAGAAAGAGGTGCCAGAATGGGCCCCAGTCCCCGACATTTCCGGGTTTATAAATAAATACTAAAGAAAATTTGAAAATTGGTAATTGGAATGTTAGAACCATGAATCAGATTGGGAAGTTACAAGTGGAGAGTGAATTTATGAATTATAGTTTGGATATCTTGACCCTAAGTGAAACACGTTGTAAGGGGATAAAAGAATACATATATATATATATATATATATATATATATATATATATATATATATATATATATATATATTATACATATATATGTGTGTATATATATGTATATGTATATGTATATATATATATATATATATATATATATATATATATATATTATACATATATATGTGTGTATATATATGTATATGTATATGTATATATATATATATATATATATATATATATATATATATATATATATATATATATATATATATACATACATTCAGGAAGAACGGGTGGAGTTGCAAGAAAAGGGGTAGGAATGATGGTGACAACAAGAGCAGAACAGGCATTAACGGAGTGGAGTGCGGTAAATAATATTGTTACTTGCAAAGTTCAAATTAAAGCAGTGCAATATGAGTATTACAGCTTGCTATGCACCAACAAATGATTACCTTGAAGAAAGGATAGATGAATACATTGAAGAACTGCAGAGGATAATAGATGAGACCCCAGAGAGAGATATGAAAATTGTGATTGGCGACTTCAATGCTAAAGTTGGAAGGAATAATCAAAGGATAGAGAATGTGATGGGTGTCGAGGGTCTTGGCGAAGTTGCAAATGAAAATTTAGTACATTTCATAAGTTTCTGTTCAACAAACAATCTTGTCATTGGATGTACTCTTTATCAGCACAAGGACATCCTGAAATATACATGGACTTCATCATGTGGCAATAACAATCAAATAGATCCCATTGCCATTAATAAAGAGAGCAGGACTCAGAAATCTAACAAATTATTAAGATGCTGATATTGGAAGTGATCACCAGCTCCTCATTACAACACTGAAATTAAAACTGAAAGTACCCAATAGAAAGATAGATATAATACCTAGGTTTGATACAAGTAAGCTTCTAGAAAAAGAGCAGAGAAACATTTGCAAATGAATGTTGGAATCGATTTGCAGTCTTAGAGACTTTAAGAGACGAAGAGCAGGTAATTAATGAAGAACGGTGTAATATTAAGGACATATATCAGTCAGTTGGTAGTGAAGTTTTGGGACACGCAGTTGCAAGGAGAAAGCCACGGATATCAAATGATACTTAGGATACTATAAAAAGGAGACAAATACAGAAATTAATTATTGAAAGTTTTCGAGGAAGAAATGAAAATTACAAGGTAGAGCATGTTAAGTATTCCAGTATTGATAGTGAGCACAAAAGAAATGCCAGGAATGACTGGAGGGAATATTTAGATAGTAAAGCAGATGATGCTGACTACGCTATGAATTTTGGGATTGGCTATGGTGTAAGAATCGCTCATAGAATTATTAAAGAAATCTCTACTGGGGTAAAGAAGAAGAATATAGCCATCAAAAAGAGAGATGGATCTGTTATAACAAGAGATGATAAAGAAAGACAACGTTGGATGGAACACTCTAGTGAGGTTGAGAATAGGAGATATGAAGGGAATAATTTGATTGATATACCTGACGCTGATGAAGACCTTGATGTGCCCATGAATGAATTCAGTGTGTTT
>NC_090754.1:19228772-19231272 GCF_036898095.1 Palaemon carinicauda
ATCATCATCATCTCCTTCTACGCCTATTGACGCAAAGGGCCTCGATTAGATTTCATCATTCGTGTCTATCTTAAGCTTTTCATTCAATACTTCTCCATTCATTATCTACTTCGCGCTTCATAATCCTCAGCCATGTAGGCCTAATTCCTTCTTATGGGAGAGGACTTTTAAATTAACCAGACACCAATTAAAAATCCTGGTTTCACCAATTAAGTCTATTTAGGCTCCTGCTATAACCATTCTCACCCATTAAGACCCCCTTTTCCACCATGCGCGGCAATTCGCTCTTGTGAGACAGGACTCCCACTTTCAACATTCAACCTCTTAAAACTACCTTTTCCACCGATCTTTCATCATACACACCTATCCCCTCTTGTGCGATAAGATTCTTCCTGCCACCATTCCCACCTATTAACATTCCATTCACCATTCATGCCTCTCATGAGCCGTCCTTTCACCATACCCATCTATTACGACCCCTCATTTCCCCATCCTAACTAGCTAAGACATACTTTCATCGTTCTTTTCACCCTCACTTCTTAGGATATAGGACTCATCTTTCCACCATTCACACCTATCAGGATACAACCTTTCCCATATTTGTGAGATAAGACTCCTTATTTCACAATACACATTATTTCCACATTCTTGCATCCTGACTCCATTCGCCATATGTACCCAGTCCCTATTGTAAGATAGGACTCCCCCTACCATTCTCACCCATACTCCCCCTACCATTCTCACCCATAAAGACTCCTTCCGCGATTTTGGCCAAAACCTAATAAGATTCCCTCTGTCCCACATGCACCTAATCCCCTAAAGTAGACAAGGCTCGTTTTTTACTATTCACATCTATTAAGACTCCTTTCACTATATCTACCTATTCTCTATCGTGAAAAGACTCGTCCTATCCCCATTCACACTTATTAAGACTTTTTCATTTAAGCAACTACTCTCCCTTGTAAGAAAAGTCTCCTCTATTCAGCATTCTCACCTATTACGACTCCTCCTGTTACCATCCATGCCTTTTAAAGTTCCTTCTTAAAACTTATGAACTTATTCATTCTTGTGACACAATACTCGCCCTTTCACCATTCACACATATGACTTTTATCATCATTCCCACCTATCAAGACTCCTCCTTTCCCCAACATATCAAGATTCCTTACTACCATAAACACCTATTCCCTTTTGTGAGACAAGACTCCTACTTTCACCATTCATACCTATTAAGACTCACCCCTTCACTTTTCACATCTGAGACTCAATTCCCCATACTAACCTATTCCCTCTTGTGATAGGTTTCATCCTTTCACCCTCCACACCCATTAAGACTCATCCTTTCACTATTCACAAATAATAAAACCCATCCTTCCACTATTCACGCATTAAGACTCTTTCCTTCACTATTCACTTCTATTAATATCTCTGCCTTCACCAAACACACCTATTCTATCTTGTGAGACGATGAAGCTTCTTCTCACCATACGCCCTTAAGACTACTCTTTTAACTATAATCATCTATTCCCTCTTCTTCAGGACTCATCCTGTCACTATCCACACAGATAAGACTTCTTTTCCCCATACACACCATTTAAGATTCCTTTAACTATACGAATATAATCCTTCGTTGGACAGGACCCACTTTGCAAGAACACCAGTCACATTCATTCCTTCATCCTTGGCCCCCACAACAGGAAACTCTCGACCGAACTCTTGAACTTCATATTTTAACATTTTACTTCATCGTTACTATAATTACTAGCTAAGCTACTACCCTAGTTGGAAAAGCAGGAGGCTATAAGCCCAAAGGCTCTACCAGGGAAAAATAACCCAGTGAGGAAATGAAATAAACAAAGTATAAGAGAAATAATGAACAATTTCAACAATTTTTAAGAACAATAACAACATTAACATATATCTTTCATAAATAATCTATATAAAAAGAGACTTATCTCAGCCTGTTCAACGTAAACAATCGCTGCAAGTTTGAACTTTTGAAATTGCATGGAATGTTTTTAATAAGCGCCTTTCAAATGGTAGAGTATCTGTAATCCATTATCTGAACTTTTCTTAGTGACTGAACTTCGTGTGCGGTATTTCCACATTAAAACAAGTGACCATTTCAGTGATGGACTCTCATAACAAAACTCAGTGTACTGTATATATTATACGATTCAATAATACATCCATAGTACAAACTGGACATGAAACTTATGGACGAAGATATCTTACTACTTAATGGCTTGAAATGACATAATTCGTTTTTCAGTTCAACTTTAGTAAGTATGCTGAAAATCATCTTTGATTTCTTTAAAACTATAGGGACACTCAGCAGACCGCGGACTTCCGCCACTGCAGCTTATTTCTCAACCTTTTGCTTGGCCTTGATCTTTGACCGTAACATGTATTAATTTCCATGGATATTCATACACTCAAATATGAACCAACTTTTAACCCTCCGTGACAACAATGCCCAAACTTATGGATGATTATGTGA
>NC_090754.1:19233772-19236272 GCF_036898095.1 Palaemon carinicauda
TGCCCAGAAGCGACAGCCTAAAGAGTGAACAGAACGTGGAAGTGAAAACTATGGGCTAGGTCTAGGAAGATCTACTAACGGGAGAAGTAGGCAGACGCTGGAGCCAGGAGGCCACTCATCAGCCAAGTGCAGGAAGCCCTAAAAAAAACCAGATTTGCACCAGAAAGTAAGATTTGAGGGGATGGACAGCCCGATAAGGGGGGGGGGGTCAGGAACAGAAGTAAAGACCTTAAGTAATACATACAGTGCACCGTGGCAGGTTCATTCTAAAGCGAAAACTTCTTAGGCGAGAGAAACCTTTGATGGGAGAATTTTGAAAATGTGAACTGCTATGAACCATGCAGTGGAAGATTCCCAAAGGCAAGAAAATTTGCATTAGCATATGTATATTATGAATTTGCTGTTAATTGATATCCGATTTGCCCATTAAAAGTATAACGCCGAAATGTGGTGTAATGCGAGATTTGTTCATATAAAAAATATAAGTTACTAACCTTCAATTGCCAATCGGGATCCATTACGAATGAATTAAACGGTCTGGTAAAGTAACGAAGTATTTATAAAGTTCCAGCCGATCAAATACGCCTCCTGAAAAAAAAGAGAGAGTAACAATAAGTAACTGGAAGGCCATAACTCCACATGAAAGACTGAGTGTCCGCTATTCCTTTGTTTCTGGCTACTTTATTGGAATAGTCTTTTGATTTAACTTTCCATAAAGCTGGATGAGCCCGATATGCATGCATGAAATCAAGTACGACTTCCTTCTCATTCTTGCTCTCATTAATGGCAGACATTATTCATTTCTTTGATGATGTTTCCTCTAGCAGGTTTTAATAACAACTGAGGTTCATCATAATTTACTCAATTCGAATACCTTTATTCCGTTGAACAGAACAGGACTGCTGGCTGTGTGCAGAGCGAGACGATGGGTTTAAAGGTCGCTGGCCTGAACAAAGACTTGTAATATATATACATGAAAATACAGTCTTTCTGCGTCTATCATTAATATCACGAATAGATGGAATGCATTTCACCAATATGAATAAAATGATCCACGTGATTGATTCTAGAATATGATTTTATTTTATTTTTTTTTTTTTTTTTTTTTTTTTATTTTTTTTTTTTAGAGACAAATAAAATGTTTTGATGCTGTTAATACGAAAGACTTATTATATTCTTCATGGGAGGCGAAGCTGACTAATACAAGTAGTTCAGTGAGTATCAGCGTTCAGGGCTCCTACGTTTAAGGGATGTGTCCTCAAACTTGGATATTCAAGTGATTTTAGGAATAGCTTTTAAGGGGAATTTTCCCATCGGTTATTGACCAGATTGTGGAATGATCTTTCTAGTCTGGTAGTTAACATCAGTGGAATTTCAGAGGTTCAAACTTGTTGGAAAGCCTTTTCTGTTGAACAAATTGACATGAGTCTCATTTCATAATTTATATGCAAATTTTCTATTTAGCCTTGTTACAGATTTCAATATATCTTATGATTTTTTTATTCATCAAACAAAGTTTATTCGTTTCTTCTTTATTTCATTTCTTCACTGGGCTGCTTTTCCAGTTGGATGCTGCTTTTCTGATTGAGGATATAGCTTGACTAATGATAATGATTATTTTGATATGGCTATGGATAACGGGTTAAGAAAATATTGCATCATGTGACGTCAATGTGAAGTAAAGGCGATATTCATCTGGCTCCTCGGGCATCTGTGCTTCGCTACTGTGAGTTAAATATTCATAATCATGTGTTTTCATAATATTACAATGACAGAAATAAAATACATAATATTTTAATCATTGAAGATATAGCAGTATATATAACACCTATTTTCTTTATTAACCCTGGATAGGTACGATGGGTCGTTTGCTTAAGCGATTTTGAGCCACATCTTGATATTGGAGTTCTGGATATGAATGAATGATAACGACTTTAATCAAACAGATGAGGAATGGCTATAGAAGTATATGATCTTCATAATCTGGTAGTTGAAACGGTGGAAACTTCAAAAGTTCAAATTTGCAGATTTTTTTTTTTTTTTTTTTGAACAGGCTGACATAAGTCTCTTCATAGTTTATATATGGAAGATCTATTTCAATGTTTTTACTGTTCTTAAGATATATTACTTTAATTGAACATTGCTTCTCTTCTAGCTTTTTATTTCCTTATTTCCTTTCCTCACTGGGCTATTATTCCATGCTGGAGCCCTTAAGCCTATAGCATCCTGCTTTCCCAAATTGGGTTTCAGCTTGGATAATAATAATAATAATAATAATAATAATAATAATAATAATAATAATAATAATAATAATCTTTATCAAGACAACAACGTTAGGAGGAACTACTTTTGTGCGCCGGTAACAGGTAACAGATCTCACTTCAAGTCTTGCTTTTGACAGGCTCTTGACCATATAATCCCATCGGGAACGGGAATCAGCCAGTTGGAATTCATGGCAATGATGATTGTCCCTGTGCTTCTGGTCTGTTACGTTCCACAT
>NC_090754.1:19251272-19283772 GCF_036898095.1 Palaemon carinicauda
AAGGAAAACCTCAGGACGAGAGAAAGCATCTTAGGAGGGAAGCAAAAGAAGTGGCCTTAAGAAGGATTAGAAAAATTGCACAGGATGAAATCTCCCATGAAAAACTAGACAAAGTGTGTGTTCCTGTTGAAGTAAGGCAAGAGGCTTTGAAAGAGGAGAAAACAGCAAAGAAACACAAGGTTAACTTGGAGGAAATAGAAGAAGGCATCGTGAAGAGGCGTATCGAATATTTTGAAAATATACGAAAAAACATAAAGGAAGAAGGCCAACTTCGTGGAAAATCTCAAGACTTTAGAGAAAATCTTAATAGGAATGCCAAGAACATGTCTTTGGCAAGGATAACACAAATAATAGAAAAGGATTATGCAGAAATTAGGAGGGTAAATGTAATGGGAGCGAAACAAAAAGGTGATCTTGAAGGAAAACCTCAGGACGAGAGAAAGCATCTTAGGAGGGAAGCAAAAGAAGTGGCCTTAAGAAGGATTAGAAAAATTGCACAGGATGAAATCTCCCACGAAAAACTAGACAAAGTGTATGTTCCTGTTGAAGTAAGGCAAGAGGCTTTGAAAGAGGAGAAAACAGCAAAGAAACACAAGGTTAACTTGGAGGAAATGGAAGAAGGCATCGTGAAGAGGCGTATCGAATATTTTGAAAATATACGAAAAAACATAAAGGAAGAAGGCCAACTTCGTGGAAAATCTCAAGACTTTAGAGAAAATCTTAATAGGAATGCCAAGAACATGTCTTTGGCAAGGATAACACAAATAATAGAAAAGGATTATGCAGAAATTAGGAGGGTAAATGTAATGGGAGCGAAACAAAAAGGTGATCTTGAAGGAAAACCTCAGGACGAGAGAAAGCATCTTAGGAGGGAAGCAAAAGAAGTGGCCTTAAGAAGGATTAGAAAAATTGCACAGGATGAAATCTCCCACGAAAAACTAGACAAAGTGTATGTTCCTGTTGAAGTAAGGCAAGAGGCTTTGAAAGAGGAGAAAACAGCAAAGAAACACAAGGTTAACTTGGAGGAAATAGAAGAAGGCATCGTGAAGAGGCGTATCGAATATTTTGAAAATATACGAAAAAACATAAAGGAAGAAGGCCAACTTCGTGGAAAATCTCAAGACTTTAGAGAAAATCTTAATAGGAATGCCAAGAACATGTCTTTGGCAAGGATAACACAAATAATAAAAAAGGAATTATCAGAACAAAATGAAAACGTCTGGAAAAGTGACAACATTGAAAAGGAACTTAAAGAGTACCAGGAAGCAAATAGCCTAAGAACAGATGGAGATTCTGCTACTAAAGGTGATGATTATGCAGAAATTAGGAGGGTAAATGTAATGGGAGCGAAACAAAAAGGTGATCTTGAAGGAAAACCTCAGGACGAGAAAAAGCATCTTAGGAGGGAAATTGATGATATAGTGAAACTTCAAAAGAGAGAACTTCTAAGGAGAGAGGAAGAGAGCAGAAGGCTTGATAAAGAGCTAATAGAGGAAAGAAGAATAAGAAAAGAGACAGAAAGTGAAGTGCATAGGCTGAAGAAGGAAATAAAAAGTCTAAAGCAGAGACTTTTGGCAAAGACTGGACAGATTGGTGATACTCATAAGGTAGTTATGGAATTGGCGGATTTGATGAATCAGTTGAAAGAGGAAGTCAATAGCAACGACTAAGAAGTGAATGGAAAAACTTGAAAAAAAAAGAAAATATTAAAAAAAATTTAAAAACAAAAATCCAAAAGAAATATAGATACTAAAAAAATCCCCAAAAAATATATAAACAAAAAACATAAAAAAAAAATAAAAAATTCCAAGAGAAGAAGAAGAAGAAGAAGAAGAAGAAGAAGAAGAAGAAGATGGCAGCAGGGAAAAAACAGGATGGCGGCTGTTCCCAATCTATTCTAGATACCTAAAGGATATTTTGCAAGATGGACTCAGCAGATGGAAGAAGTCTGACTTGTTCCAGTATGCTTTGTTCCTTGATAAAGATTCACTTGTACTGTTTCTTTATCAGGTGAACAGATGTAGAACAAACAAGGCTGACTTCTTTTATTATGCTGTGCTCTATGAACAAGATTCCCTGAAGGTACAGAGAAGAAAAAAAAGAAGAAGAAGAAGAAGAAGAAGAAGAAGATGGCAGCAGGGAAAAAACAGGATGGCGGCTGTTACCAATCTATTCTAGATACCTAAAGGATATTCTGCAAGATGGACTCAGCAGATGGAAGAAGTCTGACTTATTCTAGAATGCTTTGTTCCTTGATAAAGATTCACCTGTACTGTTTCTTTATCAGGTGAACAAATGTAGAACAAACAAGTCTGACTTCTTTTTTTATGCTGTGCTCAATGAACAAGATTCCCTGAAGGTACAGAGAAGAAAAAAAAGAAGAAGAAGAAGAAGAAGAAGAAGAAGATGGCAGCAGGGAAAAAACAGGATGGCGGCTGTTCCCAATCTATTCTAGATACCTAAAGGATATTCTGCAAGATGGACTCAGCAGATGGAAGAAGTCTGACTTGTTCTAGTATGCTTTGTTCCTTGATAAAGATTCACTTGTACTGTTTCTTTATCAGGTGAACAAATGTAGAACAAACAAGTCTGACTTCTTTTATTATGCTGTGCTCTATGAACAGTATTCCATGAAGGTACATAGAAGATGAAAAAGAAGAAGAAGAAGAAGAAGAAGAAGAAGAAAAAGAAGCAGCAGGGAAAAAACAGGATGGCGACTGTTCCCAATCTATTCTAGATACCTAAAGGATATTCTGCAAGATGGACTCAGCAGATGGAAGAAGTATGACTTATTCTTGTATGCTTTGTTCCTTGATAAAGATTCACTTGTACTGTTTCTTTATCAGGTGAACAAATGTAGAACAAACAAGTCTGACTTCTTTTTTTATGCTGTGCTCTATAAACAAGATTCCCTGAAGGTACATAGAAGAAGAAAAAGAAGAAGAAGAAGAAGAAAAAGATGGCAGCAGGGAAAAAAAAGGATGGTGGCTGTTCCCAATGTATTCTAGATACCTAAAGGATATTCTGCAAGATGGACTCAGCAGATGGAAGAAGTCTGACATGTTCTAGTATGCTTTGTTCCTTGATAAAGATTCACTTGTACTGTTTCTTTATCAGGTGAACAAATATAGAACAAACAAGTCTGACTTCTTTTATTATGCTGTGCTCTATGAACAAGATTCCCTGAAGGTACATAGAAGAAGAAAAAGAAGAAGAAGAAGAAGAAGAAGAAGAAGAAGATGGCAGCAGGGAAAAAACAGAATCGCGGCTGTTCCCAATCTATTCTAGATACCTAAAGGATATTCTGCAAGATGGACTCAGCAGATGGAAGAAGTCTGACTTGTTCTAGTATGCTTTGTTCATTGACAAAGATTCACTTGGACTGTTTCTTTATCAGGTGAACAAATGTAGAACAAACAAGTCTGACTTCTTTTATTATGCTGTGCTCTATGAACAATATTCCCTGAAGGTACATAGAAGAAGAAGAAGAAGAAGAAGAAGAAGAAGAAGAAGAAGAAGATGGCAGCAGGGAAAAAACAGGATGGCGGCTGTTCCCAATCTATTCTAGATACCTAAAGGATATTCTGCAAGATGGACTCAGCAGATGGAAGAAGTCTGACTTATTCTAGTATGCTTTGTTCCTTGATAAAGATTCACCTGTACTGTTTCTTTATCAGGTGAACAAATGTAGAACAAACAAGTCTGACTTCTTTTTTTATGCTGTGCTCTATGAACAAGATTCCCTGAAGGTACATAGAAGAAGAAGAAGAAGAAGAAGAAGAAGAAGAAGAAGAAGAAGATGGCAGTAGGGAAAAAAAAAGGATGGCAGCTGTCCCTAATCTATTCTAGATACCTAAAGGATGTTCTGCAAGATGGACTCAGCAGATGGAAGAAGTATGACTTGTTCTAGTATGCTTTGTTCCTTGATAAAGATTCACCTGTACTGTTTCTTTATCAGGTGAACAAATGTAGAACAAACAAGTCTGACTTCTTTTATTATGCTGTGCTCTATGAACAATATTCCCTGAAGGTACATAGAAGAAGAAAAAGAAGAAGAAGATGAAGAAGAAGAAGAAGAAGAAGATGGCAGCAGGGAAAAAACAGAATGGCGGCTGTTCCCAATCTATTCGAGATATCTAAAGGATATTCTACAAGATAGACTCAGCAGATGGAAGAAGTCTGACTTGTTCCAGTATGCTTTGTTCCTTGATAAAGATTCACTTGTACTGTTTCTTTATCAGGTGAACAAATGTAGAACAAACGAGTCTGACTTCTTTTATTATGCTGTGCTCTATGAACAATATTCCCTGAAGGTACATAGAAGAAGAAGAAGAAGAAAAAGAAGAAGAAGAATAAGAAGAAGAAGAAGATGGCGGCAGGGAAAAAACAGGATGGCGGCAGTTCCCAATCTATTCTAGATACCTAAAGGATATTCTACAAGATGGACTCAGCAGATGGAAGAAGTCTTACTTGTTCTAGTATGCTTTGTTCCTTGATAAAGATTCACTTGTACTGTTTCTTTATCCGGTGAACAAATGTAGAACAAACCAGTCTGACTTCTTTCATTATGCTCTGCTCTATGAACAAGATTCCCTGAAGGTACATAGAAGAAGAAGAATAAGAAGAAGAAAAAGATGGCAGCAGGGAAAAACCAGGATGGCGGCTGTTCCCAGTCTATTCTAGATACCTAAAGTATATTGTACAAGATGGACTCAGCAGATGGAAGAAGTCTGACTTGTTCTAGTATGCTTTGTTCCTTGATAAAGATTCACTTGTACTGTTTCTTTATCAGGCGAACAAATGTAGAACAAACAAGTCTGACTTCTTTTATTATGCTGTGCTCTATGAACAAGATTCCCTGAAGGTACATAGACGAAGAAGAAGAAGAAGAAGAAGAAGAAGAAGAAGATGTCAGCAGGGAAAAAACAGGATGGCGGCTGTTCCCAATCTATTCTAGATACCTAAAGGATATTCTGCAAGATGGAATCAGCAGATGGAAAAAGTCTGATTTGCTCTAGTATGCTTTGTTCCTTGATAAAGATTCACTTGTACTGTTTCTTTATCCGGTGAACAAATGTAGAACAAACCAGTCTGACTTCTTTTATTATGCTGTGCTCTATGAACAAGATTCCCTGAAGGTACATAGAAGAAGAAGAAGAAGAAGAAGAAGAAAAAGATGGCAGCAGGGAAAAACCAGGATGGCGGCTGTTCCCAATCTACTCTAGATACCGAAAGGATATTGTACAAGATGGACTCAGCAGATGGAAGAAGTCTGACTTGTTCTAGTATGCTTTGTTCCTTGATAAAGATTCACTTGTACTGTTTCTTTACCAGGTGAACAAATGTAGAACAAACAAGTCTGACTTCTTTTATTATGCTGTACTCTATGAACAAGATTCCCAGAAGGTACATAGAAGAAGAAGAAGAAGAAGAAGAAAAAGAAGATGGCAGCAGGGAAAAAACAGGATGGCGGCTGTTCCCAATCTATTCTAGATACCTAAAGGATATTCTGCAAGATGGACTCAGCAGATGGAAGAAGTCTGACTTGTTCTAGTATGCTTTGTTCCTTGATAAAGATTCACTTGTACTGTTTCTTTACCAGGTGAACAAATGTAGAACAAACAAGTCTGACTTCTTTTATTATGCTGTACTCTATGAACAATATTCCCTGAAGGTACATAGAAGAAGAAGAAGAAGAAGAAGAAGAAGAAGAAGAAGATGTCAGCAGGGAAAAAACAGGATGGTGGCTGTTCCCAATCTATTCTAGATACCTAAAGGATATTCTGCAAGATGGACTCAGCAGATGGAAGAAGTCTGATTTGCTCTAGTATGCTTTGTTCCTTGATAAAGATTCACTTGTACTGTTTCTTTATCAGGTGAACAAATGCAAAACAAACAGGTCTGACTTCTTTTATTATGCTGTGCTCTATGAACAAGATTCCCTGAAGGTACAAAGAAGAAAATGAAGAAGAAGAATAAGAAGATGGCAGTAGGGAAAAAAAAAAGGATGGCGGCTGTTCCCAATCTATTCTAGATACCTAAAGGATATTGTGCAAGATGGACTCAGCAGATGGAAGAAGTCTGACTTGTTCTAGTATGCTTTGTTCCTTGATAAAGATTCACCTGTACTGTTTCTTTATCAGGTGAACAAATGCAGAACAAACAAGTGTGACTTCTTTTATTATGCTGTGCTCTCTGAACAAGATTCCCTGAAGGTACATAGAAGAAAATGAAGAAGAAGAAAAATAAGAAGATGGCAGTAGGGTAAAAACATGATGGCAGCTGTTCCCAGTCTATTCTAGATACCTAAAGGATATTCTGCAAGATGGACTCAGCAGATGGAAGAAGTCTGACTTGTTCTTGTATGCTTTGTTCCTTGATAAAGATTCACCTGTACTGTTTCTTTATCAGGTGAACAAGTGCAAAACAAACAAGTCTGACTTCTTTTATTATGCTGTGCTCTATGAACAAGATTCCCTGAAGGTACATAGAAGAAAATGAAGAAGAAGAAGAATAAGAAGATGGCAATAGGGTAAAAACAGGATGGCGGCTGTTCCCAATCTATTCTAGATACCTAAAGGATATTCTGCAAGATGGAATCAGCAGATGGAAGAAGTCTGACTTGTTCTTGTATGCTTTGTTCCTTGATAAAGATTCACCTGTACTGTTTCTTTATCAGGTGAACAAATGCAAAACAAACAAGTCTGACTTCTTTTATCAGGCTGTGCTCTATGAACAAGATTCCAAGAAGGTACATAGAAGAAGAAGAAGAAGAAGAAGAAGAAGAAGAAGATGGCAGCAGGGAAAAAACAGAATGGCGGCTTGTCCCAATCTATTCTAGATACCTAAAGGATATTCTGCAAGATGGACTCAGCAGATGGAAGAAGTCTGACTTGTTCTAGTATGCTTTGTTTATTGACAAAGATTCACTTGTACTGTTTCTTTATCAGGTGAACAAATGTAGAACAAACAAGTCTGACTTCTTTTATTATGCTGTGCTCTATGAACAATATTCCCTGAAGGTACATAGAAGAAGAAGAAGAAGAAGAAGAAGAAGAAGAAAAAGAAGAAGAAGATGGCAGCAGGGAAAAAACAGGATGGCGGCTGTTCCCAATCTATTCTAGATACCTAAAGGATATTCTGCAAGATGGACTCAGCAGATGGAAGAAGTGTGACTTATTCTAGTATGCTTTGTTCCTTGATAAAGATTCACCTGTACAGTTTCTTTATCAGGTGAACAAATGTAGAACAAACAAGTCTGACTTCTTTTTTTATGCTGTGCTCTATGAACAAGATTCCCTGAAGGTACATAGAAGAAGAAGAAAAAGAAGAAGAAGAAGAAGAAGAAGAAGAAGAAGAAGAAGAAGATGGCAGCAGTGAAAAAAAGGATGGCAGCTGTCCCCAATCTATTCTAGATACCTAAAGGATGTTCTGCAAGATGGACTCAGCAGATGGAAGAAGTCTGACTTGTTCTAGTATGCTTTGTTCCTTGATAAAGATTCACCTGTACTGTTTCTTTATCAGGTGAACAAATGTAGAACAAACAAGTCTGACTTCTTTTATTATGCTGTGCTCTATGAGCAATATTCCCTGAAGGTACATAGAAGAAGAAAAAGAAGAAGAAGATGAAGAAGAAGAAGAAGAAGAAAATGGCAGCAGGGAAAAAACAGAATGGCAGCTGTTCCCAATCTATTCTAGATATCTAGAGGATATTCTACAAGATAGACTCAGCAGATGGAAGAAGTCTGACTTGTTCTAGTATGCTTTGTTCCTTGATAAAGATTCACTTGTACTGTTTCTTTATCCGGTGAACAAATGTAGAACAAACCAGTCTGACTTCTTTTATTATGCTGTGCTCTATGAACAAGATTCCCTGAAGGTACATAGAAGAAGAAGAAGAAGAAGAAGAAGAAAAAGATGGCAGCAGGGAAAAACCAGGATGGCGGCTGTTCCCAGTCTATTCTAGATACCTAAAGTATATTGTACAAGATGGACTCAGCAGATGGAAGAAGTCTGACTTGTTCTAGTATGCTTTGTTCCTTGATAAAGATTCACTTGTACTGTTTCTTTATCAGGCGAACAAATGTAGAACAAACAAGTCTGACTTCTTTTATTATGCTGTGCTCTATGAACAAGATTCCCTGAAGGTACAAAGAAGAAAATGAAGAAGAATAAGAAGATGGCAGTAGGGGAAAAAAAAGGATGGCGGCTGTTCCCAATCTATTCTAGATACCTAAAGGATATTCTGCAAGATGGACTCAGCAGATGGAAGAAGTCTGACTTGTTCTAGTATGCTTTGTTCCTTGATAAAGATTCACTTGTACTGTTTCTTTATCAGGTGAACAAATGCAGAACAAACAAGTCTGACTTCTTTTATTATGCTGTGCTCTATGAACAAGATTCCCTGAAGGTACATAGAAGAAAATGAGGAAGAAGAAGAATAAGAAGATGGCAGTAGGGTAAAAACAGGATGGCGGCTGTTCCCAATCTATTCTAGATACCTAAAGGATATTCTGCAAGATGGACTCAGCAGATGGAAGAAGTCTGACTTGTTCTAGTATGCTTTGTTCCTTGATAAAGATTCACCTGTACTCTTTCTTTATCAGGTGAACAAATGCAAAACAAACAAGTCTGACTTCTTTTATTAGGCTGTGCTCTATGAACAAGATTCCCTGAAGGTACATGGAAGAAAATGAAGAAGAAGAAGAATAAGAAGATGGCAGTAGGGAAAAACCAGGATGGCGGCTGTTCCCAGTCTATTCTAGATACCTAAAGTATATTGTACAAGATGGACTCAGCAGATGGAAGAAGTTTGACTTGTTCTAGTATGCTTTGTTCCTTGATAAAGATTCACCTGTACTGTTTCTTCATCAGGTGAACAAATGCAAAACAAACAAGTCTGACTTCTTTTATTATGCTGTGCTCTATGAACAAGATTCCCTGAAGGTACATAGAAGAAGAAGTAGAAGAAGAAGAAGAAGAAGAAGAAGATGGCAGCAGGGAAAAACAGGATGGCGGCTGTTCCCAGTCTGTTCTAGATACCTAAAGGATATTCTACGAAATGGACTCAGCAGATGGAAGAAGTCTGACTTCTTCTAGTATGCTGTGTTCCTTGATAAAGATTCACTTGTACTGTTTCTTTACCAGGTGAACAAATGTAAAACAAACAAGTGTGACTTCTTTTATTACGCTGTGCTCTATGAACAAGATTCCCTGAAGGTAAATAGAAGAAGAACAAGAAGAAGAAGAAGAAGAAGAAAAAGAAGAAGAAGATGGCAGCAGGGAAAAAACAGGATGGCGGCTGTTCCCAATCTATTCTAGATACCTAAAGGATATTTTGCAAGATGGACTCAGCAGATGGAAGAAGTCTGATTTGCTCTAGTATGCTTTGTTCCTTGATAAAGATCCACTTGTACTGTTTCTTTACCAGGTGAACAAATGTAGAACAAACAAGTGTGACTTCTTTTATTACGCTGTGCTCTATGAACAAGATTCCCTGAAGGTACATAGAAGAAGAAGAACAAGAAGAAGAAGAAGAAGAAGAAGAAGAAGAAGATGGCAGCAGGGAAAAAACAGGATGGCGGGTGTTCCCAATCTATTCTAGATACCTAAAGGATATTCTGCAAGATGGACTCAGCAGATGGAAGAAGTCTGACTTGTTCTAGTATGCTTTGTTCCATGATAAAGATTCACTTGTACTGTTTCTTTATCAGGTGAACAAATGTAGAACAAACAAGTCTGACTTCTTTTATTATTCTGTGCTCTATGAACAAGATTCCCTTAAGGTACATAGAAGAAGAAGAAGAAGAAGAAGAAGAAGAAGAAGAAGAAGAAGATGGCAGCAGGGAAAAAACAGGATGGCGGCTGTTCCCAATCTATTCTAGATACCTAAAGGATATTCTACAAGATGGACTCAGCAGATGGAAGAATTCTGACTTGTTTTAGTATGCTTTGTTCCTTGATAAAGATTCACTTGTACTGTTTCTTTATCAGGTGAACAAAGGTAGAACAAACGTCTGACTTCTTTTATTATGCTGTGCTCTTTGAACAAGATTCCCTGAAGATACATAGAAGAAGGAGAAGAGGAAAAAGAAGAAGAAGAAGATGGCAGCAAGAAAAAAACAGGATGGCGGCTGTTCCCAATGTATTCTAGATACCTAAAGGATATTATGCAAGATGGACTCAGCAGATGGAAGAAGTCTGACTTGTTCTAGTATGCTTTGTTCCTTGATAAAGATTCACTTGTACTGTTTTTTTACCAGGTGAACAAATGTAGAACAAACAAGTGTGACTTCTTTTATTACGCTGTGCTCTATGAACAAGATTTCCTGAAGGTACATAGAAGAAGAAGAAGAAGAAGAAGAAGAAGAAGAGGAAGATGGCAGCAGGGAAAAACAAGGATGGCCGCTGTTCACAATCTATTCTAGATACCTAAAGGATATTCTTCAAGATGGACTCAGCAGATGGAAGAAATCTGACTTGTTCTAGTATGCTTTGTTCCTTGATAAAGATGCACTTGTACTGTTTCTTTATCAGGTGAACAAATGTAGAACAAACAAGTCTGACTTCTTTTATTATGCTGTGCTCTTTGAACAAGATTCCCTGAAGATATATAGAAGAAGAAGAAGAGGAAAAAGAAAAAGAAGAAGATGGCAGCAGGGAAAAAAAACAGGATGGCGGCTGTTCCCAATCTATTCTAGATACCTAAAGGATATTCTGCAAGATGGACTCAGCAGATGGAAGAAGTCTGACTTGTTCTAGTATGCTTTGTTCCTTGATAAAGATTCACTTGTACTGTTTCTTTACCAGGTGAACAAATGTAGAACAAACAAGTGTGACTTCTTTTATTACGCTGTGGTCTATGAACAAGATTCCCTGAAGGTACATCGAAGAAGAAAAAGAAGAAAAAGAAGAAGAAGAAGAAGAAGAAGAAGAAGAAGAAGAAGAAGAAGATGGCAGCAGGGAAAAAACAGGATGGCGGCTGTTCCGAATCTACTCTAGATACCTAAAGGATATTCTACAAGATGGACTCAGCAGATGGAAGAAGTCTGACTTGTTCTAGTATGCTTTGTTCCTTGATAAAGATTCACTTGTACTGTTTCTTTATTAGGTGAACAAATGTAGAACAAACAAGTCTGACTTCTTTTATTATGCTGTGCTCTTTGAACAAGATTCCCTGAAGATACATAGAAAAAGAAGAAGAGGAAAAAGAAAAAGAAGAAGATGGCAGCAGGGAAAAAAACAGTATGGCGGCTGTTCCCAATCTATTCTAGATACCTAAAGGATATTCTGCAAGATGGACTCAGCAGATGGAAGAAGTCTGACTTCTTCTAGTATGCTTTGTTCCTTGATAAAGATTCACTTGTACTGTTTCTTTACCAGGTGAACAAATGTAGAACAAACAAGTGTGACTTCTTTTATTACGCTGTGCTCTATGAACAAGATTCCCTGAAGGTACATAGAAGAAGAAGAAGAAGAAGAAGAAGAAGAAGAAGAAGAAGAAGAAGATGGCAGTAGGGAAAAACCAGGATGGCCGCTGTTCCCAATCTATTCTAGATACCTAAAGGATATTCTTCAAGATGGACTCAGCAGATGGAAGAAATCTGACTTGTTCTAGTATGCTTTGTTCCTTGATAAAGATTCACTTGTACTGTTTCTTTATCAGGGGAACAAATGTAGAACAAACAAGTCTGACTTCTTTTATTAAGCTGTGCTCTATGTACAAGATTCCCTGAAGGTACATAGAAGAAGAAGAAGAAGAAGAAGAAGAAGAAGAAGAAGAAGAAGAAGAAGAAGAAGAAAAAGAAGCAGCAGGGAAAAAACAGGATGGCGGCTGCTAAAGGATATTCTAAAAGATGGACTCAGCAGAGGGAAGAAGTCTGACTTGTTCTAGTATGCTTTGTTCCTTGATAAAGATTTACCTGTACTGTTTCTTTATCAGGGGAACAAATATAGAACAAACAAGTCTGACTCCTTTTATTTTGCTGTGCTCTATGAAAAAGATTCCCTGAAGGTACATAGAAAAAGAAGAAGGAGAAGAAGAAGAAGAAAAAGATGGCAGCAGGGAAAAAAAGGATGGCGGCTGTTCCCAATCTATTCTAGGTACCTAGAGGATATTCTGCAAGATGGACTCAGCAGATTGAAGAAGTCTGACTTGTTCTAGTATGCTTTGTTCCTTGATAAAGATTCACTTGTATTGTTTCTTTATTAGGTGAACAAATGTAGAACAAACAAGTCTGACTTCTTTTATTATGCTGTGCTCTATGTACAAGATTCCCTGAAGGTACATAGAAGAAGAAGAAGAAGAAGAAGAAGAAGAAGAAGAAGAAGAAGAAGAAGAAGAAGAAGAAGAAGAAGACGATGGCAGCAGGGAAAAAACAGGATGGCGGCTGTTCCCAATCTATTCTAGATACCTAAAGGATATTCTGCAAGATGGACTCAGCAGAGGGAAGAAGTCTGACTTGTTCTAGTATGCTTTGTTCCTTGATAAAGATTAACCTGTACTGTTTCTTTATCAGGGGAACAAATGTAGAACAAACAAGTCTGACTTCTTTTATTATGCTGTGCTCTATGAACAAGATTCCCTGAAGGTACATGGAAGAAGAAAAAGAGGAAGAAGAAGAAGAAGAAAGCACCAAGGAAAAAACAGGATGGCGGCTGTTCCCAATCTATTCTAGGTACCTAGAGGATATTCTGCAAGATGGACTCAGCAGATTGAAGATGTCTGACTTGTTCTAGTATGCTTTGTTCCTTGATAAAGATTCACTTGTACTGTTTCTTTATCCGGTGAACAAATGTAGAACAAACAAGTCTGACTTCTTTTATTATGCTGTGCTCTATATACAAGATTCCCTGAAGGTACATAGAAGAAGAAGAAGAAGAAGAAGAAGAAGTAGAAGAAGAAGAAGAAAAAGATGGCAGCAGGGAAAAAACAGGATGGCGGCTGTTCCCAATCTACTCTAGATACCGAAAGGATATTCTGCAAGATGGACTCAGCAGATGGAAGAAGTCTGACTTGTTCTAGTATGCTTTATTCCTTGATAAAGATTCACCTGTACTGTTTCTTTATCAGGTGAACAAATGCAGAATAAATAAGTCTGACTTCTTTTATTATTTTGTGCCTTCTGAACCATATTCCCTGAAGGTAGATAGAAAAAGACTATATACCAAAGAAAAACTTATATATAAAAACTAAAATATCCAAAAAGAGAATATGGCAGCAGGGAAAAAAGAAGATGGCGTCTGTTCCCAGTCTATTCTAGATATTTAAAGGATATTCTACTAGATAGACTCAGCAGATGGAAGAAGTCTGACTTGTTCTAGTATGCTTTGTTTCTTGATAAAGATTCACATATACTGTTTCTTTATCAGGTGAACAAATGTAGAACAAACAAGTCTGACTCCTTTTATTTTGCTGTGCTCTATGAAAAAGATTCCCTGAAGGTACATAGAAAAAGAAGAAGGAGAAGAAGAAGAAGAAGACAATGGCAGCAGGGAAAAAACAGGATGGCGGCTGTTCCCAATCTATTCTAGATACCTAAAGGATATTCTGCAAGATGGACTCAGGAGATGGAAGAAGTCTGACTTGTTCTAGTATGCTTTGTTCCTTGATTAAGATTCAATTGTACTGTTTCTTTATCAGGTAAACAAATGTAGAACAAACAAGTCTGACTTCTTTTATTATGCTGTGCTCTATGAACAAGATTCCCTGAAGGTACATAGAAGAAGAAGAAAAAAAAAAGAAGAAGAAGAAGAAGAAGAAGAAGATGGCAGCAGGGAAAAAACAGGATGGCAGCTGTTCCCAATCTTTTCTAGATACCTAAAGGATATTCTACAAGATGGACTCAGTAGATGGAAGAAGTCTGATTTATTCTAGTATGCTTTGTTCCTTGATAAAGATTCACTTGTACTGCTTCTTTATCAGGTGAACAAATGTAGAACAAACAAGTCTGACTTCTTTTATTATGCTGTGCTCTATGAACAAGATTCCCTGAAGGTACATGGAAGAAGAAGAAGAAGAAGAAGAAGAAGAAAAAGAAGAAGTAGAAGAAGAAGAAGAAAAAGATGTCAGCAGGGAAAAAACAGGATGGCGGCTGTTCCCAATCTGTTCTAAATACCTAAAGGATATTCTACAAGATGGACTCAGCAGATGGAAGAATTCTGACTTGTTCTAGTATGCTTTGTTCCTTGATAAAGATTCACCTGTATTGTTTCTTTATCAGGTGAACAAATGTAGAACAAACAAGTCTGAATTCTTTTATTATGCTGTGCTCAATGAACAAGATTCCCTGAAGGTATATAGAAGAAGAAGAAGAAGAAGAAGAAGAAGAAAAAGATGGCAGCAGGGAAAAAACAGGATGGCGGCTGTTTTCAATCTATTCCATATACCTAAAGGATATTCTGCAAGATGGACTCAGCAGATGGAAGAAGTCTGATTTGCTCTAGTATGCTTTGTTCCTTGATAAAGATTCACTTGTACTGCTTGTTTATCAGGTGAACAAATGTAGAACAAACAAGTCTGACTTCTTTTATTATGCTGTGCTCTATGAACAAGATTCCCTTAAGGTACATGGAAGAAGAAGAAGAAGAAGAAGAAGAAAAAGAAGAAGAAGAAGAAGAAGAAGAAGAAAATGGCAGCAGGGAAAAAACAGCATGGTGGCTGTTCCCAATCTGTTCTAAATACCTAAAGGATATTCTACAAGATGGACTCAGCAGATGGAAGAAGTCTGACTTGTTCTAGTATGCTTTGTTCCTTGATAAAGATTCACCTGTATTGTTTCTTTATCAGGTGAACAAATGTAGAACAAACAAGTCTGACCTTTTATTATGCTGTGCTCTATGAACAAAATTCCCAGAAGGTACATAGAAGAAGAAGAAGAAAAAGAAGAAAAAGAAGATGGCAGCAGGGAAAAAACAGGATGGCGGCTGTTCCCAATCTATTCTAGATACCTAAAGGATATTCTGCAAGATGGACTCAGCAGATGGAAGAAGTGTGACTTTTCTAGTATGCTTTGTTCCTTGATAAAGATTCACCTGTACTGTTTCTTGATCAGGTGAACAAATGTAGAACAAACAAGTCTGACTTCTTTTATTATGCTGTGCTCTATGAACAAGATTCCCTGAAGGTATATAGAAGAAGAAGAAGAAGAAGAAGAAGAAGAAAAAGATGGCAGCAGGGAAAAAACAGGATGGCGGCTGTTTTCAATCTATTCTAGATACCTAAAGGATATTCTGCAAGATGGACTCAGCAGATGGAAGAAGTCTGATTTGCTCTAGTATGCTTTGTTCCTTGATAAAGATTCACTTGTACTGCTTGTTTATCAGGTGAACAAATGTAGAACAAACAAGTCTGACTTCTTTTATTATGCTGTGCTCTATGAACAAGATTCCCTTAAGGTACATGGAAGAAGAAGAAGAAGAAAAAGAAGAAGAAGAAGAAGAAGAAGAAGAAAATGGCAGCAGGGAAAAAACAGGATGGCGGCTGTTCCCAATCTGTTCTAAATACCTAAAGGATATTCTACAAGATGGACTCAGCAGATGGAAGAAGTCTGACTTGTTCTAGTATGCTTTGTTCCTTGATAAAGATTCACCTGTATTGTTTCTTTATCAGGTGAACAAATGTAGAACAAACAAGTCTGACTTCTTTTATTATGCTGTGCTCTATGAACAAGATTCCCAGAAGGTACATAGAAGAAGAAGAAGAAGAAGAAGAAAAAGAAGATGGCAGCAGGGAAAAAACAGGATGGCGGCTGTTCCCAATCTATTCTAGATACCTTAAGGATATTCTACAAGATGGACTCAGCAGATGGAAGAAGTCTGACTTGTTCTAGTATGCTTTGTTCCTTGATAAAGATTCACCTGTATTGTTTCTTTATCAGGTGAACAAATGTAGAACAAACAAGTCTGACTTCTTTTATTATGCTGTGCTCTATGAACAAGATTCCCAGAAGGTACATAGAAAAAGAAGAAGAAGAAGAAGAAAAAGAAGATGGCAGCAGGGAAAAAAAAGGATGGCGGCTGTTCCCAATCTATTCTAGATACCTAAAGGATATTCTGCAAGATGGACTCAGCAGATGGAAGAAGTGTGACTTATTCTAGTATGCTTTGTTCCTTGATAAAGATTCACCTGTACTGCTTCTTGATCAGGTGAACAAATGTAGAACAAACAAGTCTGACTTCTTTTATTATGCTGTGCTCTATGAACAAGATTCCCTGAAGGTATATAGAAGAAGAAGAAGAAGAAGAAGAAAAAGATGGCAGCAGGGAAAAAACAGGATGGCGGCTGTTCCCGATCTATTCTAGATACCTAAAGGATTTTCTGCAAGATGGACTCAGCAGATGGAAGAAGTCTGACTTGTTCTAGTATGCTTTGTTCCTTGATAAAGATTCACTTGTACTGTTTCTTTATCAGGTGAACAAATGTAGAACAAACAAGTCTGACTTCTTTTATTATGCTGTGCTCTATGAGCAAGATTCCCAGAAGGTACATAGAAGAAGAAGAAAAAGAAGAAAAAGAAGATGGCAGCAGGGAAAAAACAGGATGGCGGCTGTTTTCAATCTATTCTAGATACCTAAAGGATATTCTGCAAGATGGACTCAGCAGATGGAAGAAGTCTGACTTGTTCTAGTATGCTTTGTTCCTTGATAAAGATTCACCTGTACTGTTTCTTTATCAGGTGAACAAATGTAGAACAAACAAGTCTGACTTCTTTTATTATGCTGTGCTCTATGAACAAGATTCCCTGAAGGTACATGGAAGAAGAAGAAGAAGAAGAAGAAGAAGAAAAAGATGGCAGCAGGGAAAAAACAGGATGGCGGCTGTTCCCAATCTATTCTAGATACCTAAAGAATATTCTGCAAGATGGACTCAGCAGATGGAAGAAGTCTGACTTGTTCTAGTATGCTTTGTTCCTTGATAAAGATTCACTTGTACTTTATCTTTATCAGGTGAACTAATTTAGAACAAACAAGTCTGACTTCTTTTATTATGCTGTGCTCTATGAAAGAGATTCTCTGAAGGTACATAGAAGAAGAAGAAGAAGAAGAAGAAGAAGAAGAAGAAGAAGAAAAAGAAGATAGCAGCAGGGAAAAAACAAGATGGCGTCTGTTCCCAGTCTATTCTAGATACCTAAAGTATATTGTACAAGATGGACTCAGCAGATGGAAGAAGTCTGACTTGTTCTAGTATGCTTTGTTCCTTGATAAAGATTCACTTGTACTGTTTCTTTATCAGGCGAACAAATGTAGAACAAACAAGTCTGACTTCTTTTATTATGCTGTGCTCTATGAACAAGATTCCCTGAAGGTACATAGAAGAAGAAGAAGAAGAAGAAGAAGAAGAAGAAGAAGAAGATGTCAGCAGGGAAAAAACAGGATGGCGGCTGTTCCCAATCTATTCTAGATACCTAAAGGATATTCTGCAAGATGGAATCAGCAGATGGAAGAAGTCTGATTTGCTCTAGTATGCTTTGTTCCTTGATAAAGATTCACTTGTACTGTTTTTTTACCAGGTGAACAAATGTAGAAAAAACAAGTCTGACTTCTTTTATTATGCTGTACTCTATGAACAATATTCCCTGAAGGTACATAGAAGAAGATGAAGAAGAAGAAAAAGAAGAAGAAGAAGATGTCAGCAGGGAAAAAAACAGGATGGTGGCTGTTCCCAATCTATTCTAGATACCTAAAGGATATTCTGCAAGATGGACTCAGCAGATGGAAGAAGTCTGATTTGCTCTAGTATGCTTTGTTCCTTGATAAAGATTCACTTGTACTGTTTCTTTATCAGGTGAACAAATGCAAAACAAACAGGTCTGACTTCTTTTATTATGCTGTGCTCTATGAACAAGATTCCCTGAAGGTACAAAGAAGAAAAGGAAGAAGAAGAATAAGAAGATGGCAGTAGGGAAAAGAAAAAGGATGGCGGCTGTTCCCAATCTATTCTAGATACCTAAAGGATATTCTGCAAGATGGACTCAGCAGATGGAAGAAGTCTGACTTGTTCTAGTATGCTTTGTTCCTTGATAAAGATTCACCTGTACTGTTTCTTTATCAGGTGAACAAATGCAGAACAAACAAGTCTGACTTCTTTTATTATGCTGTGCTCTATGAACAAGATTCCCTGAAGGTACATAGAAGAAAATGAAGAAGAAGAAAAATAAGAAGATGGCAGTAGGGTAAAAACAGGATGGCGGCTGTTCCCAATCTATTCTAGATACCTAAAGGATATTCTGCAAGATGGACTCAGCAGATGGAAGAAGTCTGACTTGTTCTTGTATGCTTTGTTCCTTGATAAAGATTCACCTGTATTGTTTCTTTATCAGGTGAACAAATGCAAAACAAACAAGTCTGACTTCTTTTATTATGCTGTGCTCTATGAACAAGATTCCCTGAAGGTACATAGAAGAAAATGAAGAAGAAGAAGAAGAAGAAGATGGCAGCAGGGAAAAAACAGAATGGCGGCTTGTCCCAATCTACTCTAGATACCTAAAGGATATTCTGCAAGATGGACTCAGCAGATGGAAGAAGTCTGACTTGTTCTAGTATGCTTTGTTCATTGACAAAGATTCACTTGTACTGTTTCTTTATCAGGTGAATAAATGTAGAACAAACAAGTCTGACTTCTTTTATTATGCTGTGCTCTATGAACAATATTCCCTGAAGGTACATAGAAGAAGAAGAAGAAGAAGAAGAAGAAGAAGAAAAAGAAGATGGCAGCAGGGAAAAAAAAAGGATGGCGGCTGTTCCCAATCTATTCTAGATACCTAAAGGATATTCTCCAAGATGGACTCAGCAGATGGAAGAAGGCTGACTTGTTCTAGTATGCTTTGTTCCTTGATAAAGATTCACTTGTACTGTTTCTTTATCAGGTGAACAAATGTAGAACAAACAAGTCTGACTTCTTTTATTATTCTGTGCTCTATGAACAAGATTCCCTTAAGGTACATAGAAGAAGAAGAAGAAGAAGAAGAAGAAGAAGAAGATGGCAGCAGGGAAAAAACAGGATGGCGGCTGTTCCCAATCTATTCTAGATACCTAAAGGATATTCTACAAGATGGACTCAGCAGATGGAAGAATTCTGACTTGTTTTAGTATGCTTTGTTCCTTGATAAAGATTCACTTGTACTGTTTCTTTATCAGGTGAACAAATGTAGAACAAACAAGTCTGACTTCTTTTATTATGCTGTGCTCTTTGAACAAGATTCCCTGAAGATACATAGAAGAAGGAGAAGAGGAAAAAGAAGAAGAAGAAGATGGTAGCAGGAAAAAAAAAGGATGGCGGCTGTTCCCAATGTATTCTAGGTACCTAAAGGATATTCTGCAAGATGGACTCAGCAGATAGAAGAAGTCTGACTAGTTCTAGTATGCTTTGTTCCTTGATAAAGATTCACTTGTACTGTTTCTTTACCAGGTGAACAAATGTAGAACAAACAAGTGTGACTTCTTTTATTACGCTGTGCTCTGTGAACAAGATTTCCTGAAGGTACATAGAAGAAGAAGAAGAAGAAGAAGAAGAAGAGGAAGATGGCAGCAGGGAAAAACCAGGATGGCCGCTGTTCCAAATCTATTCTAGATACCTAAAGGATATTCTTCAAGATGGACTCAGCAGATGGAAGAATTCTGACTTGTTTTAGTATGCTTTGTTCCTTGATAAAGATTCACTTGTACTGTTTCTTTATCAGGTGAACAAATGTAGAACAAACAAGTCTGACTTCTTTTATTATGCTGTGCTCTATGATCAAGATTCACTGAAGGTACATAGAAGAAGAAAAAGAAGAAGAAGAAGAAGAAGAAGAATAAGAAGAAGAAGATGGCAGCAGGGAAAAAACAGGATGGCGGCTGTTCCCAATCTATTCTAGATACCTAAAGGATATTCTTCAAGATGGACTCAGCAGATGGAAGAAATCTGACTTGTTCTAGTATGCTTTGTTCCTTGATAAAGATTCACTTGTATTGTTTCTTTATCAGGTGAACAAATGTAGAACAAACAAGTCTGACTTCTTTTATTATGCTGTGCTCTATGAACAAGATTCCCTGAAGGTACATCGAAGAAGAAAAAGAAGATGAAGAAGAAGAAGAAGAAGAAGATGGCAGCAGGGAAAAAACAGGATGGCGGCTGTTCTGAATCTATTCTAGATACCTAAAGGATAGTCTACAATATGGACTCAGCAGATGGAAGAAGTCTGACTCGTTCTAGTATGCTTTGTTCCTTGATAAAGATTCACTTGTACTGTTTCTTTATCAGGTGAACAAATGTAGAACAAACGTCTGACTTCTTTTATTATGCTGTGCTCTTTGAACAAGATTCCATGAAGATACATAGAAGAAGGAGAAGAGGAAAAAGAAGAAGAAGAAGATGGCAGCAGGAAAAAAACAGGATGGCGGCTGTTCCCAATGTATTCTAGATACCTAAAGGATATTCTGCAAGATGGACTCAGCAGATGGAAGAAGTCTGACTTGTTCTAGTATGCTTTGTTCCTTGATAAAGATTCACTTGTACTGTTTCTTTACCAGGTGAACAAATGTAGAACAAACAAGTGTGACTTCTTTTATTACGCTGTGCTCTATGAACAAGATTTCCTGAAGGTACATAGAAGAAGAAGAAGAAGAAGAAGAAGAAGAGGAAGATGTCAGCAGGGAAAAACCAGGATGGCTGCTGTTCACAATCTATTCTAGATACCTAAAGGATATTCTGCAAGATGGACTCAGCAGATGGAAGAAGTCTGACTTCTTCTAGTATGCTTTGTTCCTTGATAAAGATTCACTTGTACTGTTTCTTTACCAGGTGAACAAATGTAGAACAAACAAGTCTGACTTCTTTTATTATGCTGTGCTCTTTGAACAAGATTCCCTGAAGATATATAGAAGAAGAAGAAGAGGAAAAAGAAAAAGAAGAAGATGGCAGCAGGGAAAAAAAACAGGATGGCGGCTGTTCCCAATCTATTCTAGATACCTAAAGGATATTCTGCAAGATGGACTCAGCAGATGGAAGAAGTCTGACTTCTTCTAGTATGCTTTGTTCCTTGATAAAGATTCACTTGTACTGTTTCTTTACCAGGTGAACAAATGTAGAACAAACAAGTGTGACTTCTTTTATTACGCTGTGGTCTATGAACAAGATTCCCTGAAGGTACATCGAAGAAGAAAAAGAAGAAGAAGAAGAAGAAGAAGAAGAAGAAGAAGAAGAAGAAGAAGAAGATGGCAGCAGGGAAAAAACAGGATGGCGGCTGTTCCGAATCTACTCCAGATACCTAAAGGATATTCTACAAGATGGACTCAGCAGATGGAAGAAGTCTGACTTGTTCTAGTATGCTTTGTTCCTTGATAAAGATTCACTTGTACTGTTTCTTTATTAGGTGAACAAATGTAGAACAAACAAGTCTGACTTCTTTTATTATGCTGTGCTCTTCGAACAAGATTCCCTGAAGATACATAGAAAAAGAAGAAGAGGAAAAAGAAAAAGAAGATGGCCGCAGGGAAAAAAACAGGATGGCGGCTGTTCCCAATCTATTCTAGATACTTAAAGGATATTCTGCAAGATGGACTCAGCAGATGGAAGAAGTCTGACTTCTTCTAGTATGCTTTGTTCCTTGATAAAGATTCACTTGTACTGTTTCTTTACCAGGTGAACAAATGTTGAACAAACAAGTGTGACTTCTTTTATTACGCTGTGCTCTATGAACAAGATTCCCTGAAGGTACATAGAAGAAGAAGAAGAAGAAGAAGAAGAAGAAGAAGAAGATGGCAGTAGGGAAAAACCAGGATGGCCGCTGTTCCAAATCTATTCTAGATACCTAAAGGATATTCTTCAAGATGGACTCAGCAGATGGAAGAAATCTGACTTGTTCTAGTATGCTTTGTTCCTTGATAAAGATTCACTTGTACTGTTTCTTTATTAGGGGAACAAATGTAGAACAAACAAGTCTGACTTCTTTTATTATGCTCTGCTCTATGTACAAGATTCCCTGAAGGTACATAGAAGAAGAAGAAGAAGAAGAAGAAGAAGAAGATAAAGAAGCAGCAGGGAAAAAACAGGATGGCGGCTGTTCCCAATCTATTCTAGATACCTAAAGGATATTCTAAAAGATGGACTCAGCAGAGGGAAGAAGTCTGACTTGTTCTAGTATGCTTTGTTCCTTGATAAAGATTTACCTGTACTGTTTCTTTATCAGGGGAATAAATGTAGAACAAACAAGTCTGACTCCTTTTATTTTGCTGTGCTCTATGAAAAAGATTCCCTGAAGGTACATAGAAAAAGAAGAAGGAGAAGAAGAAGAAGAAAAAGATGGCAGCAGGGAAAAAACAGGATGGCGGCTGTTCCCAATCTATTCTAGGTACCTAGAGGATATTCTGCAAGATGGACTCAGCAGATTGAAGAAGTCTGACTTGTTCTAGTATGCTTTGTTCCTTGATAAAGATTCACTTGTACTGTTTCTTCATCCGGTGAACAAATGTAGAACAAACAAGTCTGACTTCTTTTATTATGCTGTGCTCTATGTACAAGATTCCCTGAAGGTACATAGAAGAAGAAGAAGAAGAAGAAGAAGAAGAAGAAGAAGAAGAAGAAGAAGAAGAAGACGATGGCAGCAGGGAAAAAACAGGATGGCGGCTGTTCCCAATCTATTCTAGATACCTAAAGGATATTCTGCAAGATGTACTCAGCAGAGGGAAGAAGTCTGACTTGTTCTAGTATGCTTTGTTCCTTGATAAAGATTCACCTGTACTGTTTCTTTATCAGGGGAACAAATGTAGAACAAACAAGTCTGACTTCTTTTATTATGCTGTGCTCTATGAACAAGATTCCCTGAAGGTACATGGAAGAAGAAAAAGAAGAAGAAGAAGAAGAAGAAAGCACCAAGGAAAAAACAGGATGGCGGCTGTTCCCAATCTATTCTAGGTACCTAGAGGATATTCTGCAAGATGGACTCAGCAGATTGAAGATGTCTGACTTGTTCTAGTATGCTTTGTTCCTTGATAAAGATTCACTTGTACTGTTTCTTTATCCGGTGAACAAATGTAGAAAAACAAGTCTGACTTCTTTTATTATGCTGTGCTCTATGTACAAGATTCCCTGAAGGTACATAGAAGAAGAAGAAGAAGAAGAAGAAGAAGAAGTAGAAGAAGAAGAAGAAAAAGATGGCAGCAGGGAAAAAACAGGATGGCGGCTGTTCCCAATCTACTCTAGATAACTAAAGGATATTCTGCAAGATGGACTCAGCAGATGGAAGAAGTCTGACTTGTTCTAGTATGCTTTATTCCTTGATAAAGATTCACCTGTACTGTTTCTTTATCAGGTGAACAAATGCAGAACAAATAAGTCTGACTTCTTTTATTATTTTGTGCCTTCTGAACCATATTCCCTGAAGGTAGATAGAAAAAGACTATATACCAAAGAAAAAATTATATATAAAAACTAAAATATCCAAAAAGAGAATATGGCAGCAGGGAAAAAAGAAGATGGCGTCTGTTCCCAGTCTATTCTAGATATTTAAAGGATATTCTACTAGATAGACTCAGCAGATGGAAGAAGTCTGACTTGTTCTAGTATGCTTTGTTTCTTGATAAAGATTCACATATACTGTTTCTTTATCAGGTGAACAAATGTAGAACAAACAAGTCTGACTCCTTTTATTTTGCTGTGCTCTATGAAAAAGAATCCCTGAAGGTACATAGAAAAAGAAGAAGGAGAAGAAGAAGAAGAAGACGATGGCAGCAGGGAAAAAACAGGATGGCGGCTGTTCCCAATCTATTCTAGATACCTAAAGGATATTCTGCAAGATGGACTCAGCAGATGGAAGAAGTCTGACTTGTTCTAGTATGCTTTGTTCCTTGATTAAGATTCAATTGTACTGTTTCTTTATCAGGTAAACAAATGTAGAACAAACAAGTCTGACTTCTTTTATTATGCTGTGCTCTCTGAACAAGATTCCCTGAAGGTACATAGAAGAAGAAGAAAAAAAAAAGAAGAAGAAGAAGAAGAAGAAGATGGCAGCAGGGAAAAAACAGGATGGCAGCTGTTCCCAATCTATCTTAGATACCTAAAGGATATTCTACAAGATGGACTCAGCAGATGGAAGAAGTCTGACTTGTTCTAGTATGCTTTGTTTCTTGATAAAGATTCACATATACTGTTTCTTTATCAGGTGAACAAATGTAGAACAAACAAGTCTGACTCCTTTTATTTTGCTGTGCTCTATGAAAAAGATTCCCTGAAGGTACATAGAAAAAGAAGAAGGAGAAGAAGAAGAAGAAGACGATGGCAGCAGGGAAAAAACAGGATGGCGGCTGTTCCCAATCTATTCTAGATACCTAAAGGATATTCTGCAAGATGGACTCAGCAGATGGAAGAAGTCTGACTTGTTCTAGTATGCTTTGTTCCTTGATTAAGATTCAATTGTACTGTTTCTTTATCAGGTAAACAAATGTAGAACAAACAAGTCTGACTTCTTTTATTATGCTGTGCTCTATGAACAAGATCCCCTGAAGGTACATAGAAGAAGAAGAAGAAGAAGAAGAAGAAGAAGAAGAAGAAGAAGAAGAAGATGGGAGCAGGGAAAAACCAGGATGGCGGCTGTTCCCAATCTATTCTAGATACCTAAAGGTTATTCTACAAGATGGACTCAGCAGATGGAAGAAGCCTGACTTGTTCTGGTATGCTTTGTTCCTTGATAAAGATTCACTTGTACTGTTTCTTTATCAGGTGAACAAATGTAGAACAAACAAATCTGACTTCTTTTATTATGCTGTGCTCTATGAACAAGATTCCCTGAAGGTACATAGAAGAAGAAGAAGAAGAAGAAGAAGAAGACGATGGCAGCAGGGAAAAACCAGGATGGCGGCTGTTCCCAATCTTTTCTAGATACCTAGAGGATATTTTGCAAGATGGACTCAGCAGATGGAAGAAGTCTGATTTGTTCTAGTATGCTTTGTTCCTTGATAAAGATTCTCTTGTACTGTTTTTTTATTAGGTGAACAAATGCAGACCAAACAAGTCTGACTTCTTTTATTATGCTGTGCTCTATGAACAAGATTCCCTGAAGGTACATAGAAGAAGATGAAGAAGAACAAGAATAAAAAGCTGGCAGTAGGGAAAACACAGGATGGCGGCTGTTCCCAATCTATTCTAGATACCTAAAGGATATTCTGCAAGATGGACTCAGCAGATAGAAGAAGTCTGACTTGTTCTAGTATGTTTTGTTCCTTGATAAAGATTCACCTGTACTGTTTCTTTATCAGTTGAACAAATGTAGAACAAACATTCCTGACTTCTTTTATTATGCTGTGCTCTATGAACAAGATTCCCTGAAGGCATATAGAAGAAGAAGTAGAAGAAAAAGAAGAAGAAGAATAAGAAGATGGCAGCAGGGAAAAAACAGGATGGCGGCTGTTCCCAATCTATTCTAGATACCTAAAGAATAGTCTGCAAGATGGACTCAGCAGATGGAAGAAGTCTGACTTGTTCTAGTATGCTTTGTTCCTTGATAAAGATTCACCTGTACTGTTTCTTTATCAGGTGAACAAATGTAGACGAAACAAGTCTGACTTCTTTTATTATGCGGTGAACTATGAACAAGATTCCCTGAAGGTACATGGAAGAAGAAGAAGAAGAAGAAGAAGAAAAAGAAGAAGTAGAAGAAGAAGAAGAAAAAGATGTCAGCAGGGAAAAAACAGGATGGCGGCTGTTCCCAATCTATTCTAGATACCTAAAGGATATTCTGCAAGATGGACTCAGCAGATGGAAGAAGTCTGATTTGCTCTAGTATGCTTTGTTCCTTGATAAAGATTCACTTGTACTGCTTCTTTATCAGGTGAACAAATGTAGAACAAACAAGTCTGACTTCTTTTATTATGCTGTGCTCTATGAACAAGATTCCCTGAAGGTACATGGAAGAAGAAGAAGAAGAAGAAGAAGAAAAAGAAGAAGTAGAAGAAGAAGAAGAAAAAGATGTCAGCAGGGAAAAAACAGGATGGCGGCTGTTCCCAATCTGTTCTAAATACCTAAAGGATATTCTACAAGATGGACTCAGCAGATGGAAGAAGTCTGACTTGTTCTAGTATGCTTTGTTCCTTGATAAAGATTCACCTGTATTGTTTCTTTATCAGGTGAACAAATGTAGAACAAACAAGTCTGACTTCTTTTATTATGCTGTGCTCTATGAACAAGATTCCCAGAAGGTACATAGAAGAAGAAGAAGAAGAAGAAGAAGAAAAAGAAGATGGCAGCAGGGAAAAAAAAGGATGGCGGCTGTTCCCAATCTATTCTAGATACCTTAAGGATATTTTACAAGATGGACTCAGCAGATGGAAGAAGTCTGACTTGTTCTGGTATGCTTTGTTCCTTGATAAAGATTCACCTGTATTGTTTCTTTATCAGGTGAACAAATGTAGAACAAACAAGTCTGACCTTTTATTATGCTGTGCTCTATGAACAAGATTCCCAGAAGGTACATAGAAGAAGAAGAAGAAGAAGAAGAAAAAGAAGATGGCAGCAGGGAAAAAACAGGATGGCGGCTGTTCCCAATCTATTCTTGATACCTAAAGGATATTCTGCAAGATGGACTCAGCAGATGGAAGAAGTGTGACTTTTCTAGTATGCTTTGTTCCTTGATAAAGATTCACCTCTACTGTTTCTTGATCAGGTGAACAAATGTAGAACAAACAAGTCTGACTTCTTTTATTATGCTGTGCTCTATGAACAAGATTCCCTGAAGGTATATAGAAGAAGAAGAAGAAGAAGAATAAGAAGAAAAAGATGGCAGCAGGGAAAAAACAGGATGGCGGCTGTTTTCAATCTATTCTAGATACCTAAAGGATATTCTGCAAGATGGACTCAGCAGATGGAAGAAGTCTGATTTGCTCTAGTATGCTTTGTTCCTTGATAAAGATTCACTTGTACTGCTTGTTTATCAGGTGAACAAATGTAGAACAAACAAGTCTGACTTCTTTTATTATGCTGTGCTCTATGAACAAGATTCCCTGAAGGTACATGGAAGAAGAAGAAGAAGAAGAAGAAGAAAAAGAAGAAGAAGAAGAAGAAGAAGAAGAAAATGGCAGCAGGGAAAAAACAGGATGGCGGCTGTTCCCAATCTGTTCTAAATACCTAAAGGA
Organism: Palaemon carinicauda; assembly: GCF_036898095.1. Taxonomy (NCBI): domain Eukaryota; kingdom Metazoa; phylum Arthropoda; class Malacostraca; order Decapoda; family Palaemonidae; genus Palaemon; species Palaemon carinicauda. Next base: position 19,278,378 of record NC_090754.1, read on the forward strand.
TATTCTACAAGATGGACTCAGCAGATGGAAGAAGTCTGACTTGTTCTAGTATGCATTGTTCTTTGATAAAGATTCACCTGTATTGTTTCTTTATCAGGTGAACAAATGTAGAACAAACAAGTCTGACTTCTTTTATTATGCTGTGCTCTATGAACAAGATTCCCAGAAGGTACATAGAAGAAGAAGAAGAAGAAGAAGAAGAAAAAGAAGATGGCAGCAGGGAAAAAACAGGATGGCGGCTGTTCCCAATCTATTCTAGATACCTTAAGGATATTCTACAAGATGGACTCAGCAGATGGAAGAAGTCTGACTTGTTCTAGTATGCTTTGTTCCTTGATAAAGATTCACCTGTATTGTTTCTTTATCAGGTGAACAAATGTAGAACAAACAAGTCTGACTTCTTTTATTATGCTGTGCTCTATGAACAAGATTCCCAGAATGTACATAGAAAAAGAAGAAGAAGAAGAAGAAAAAGAAGATGGCAGCAGGGAAAAAAAAGGATGGCGGCGGTTCCCAATCTATTCTAGATACCTAAAGGATATTCTGCAAGATGGACTCAGCAGATGGAAGAAGTGTGACCTGTTCTAGTATGCTTTGTTCCTTGATAAAGATTCACCTGTACTGTTTCTTTATCAGGTGAACAAATGCAGAACAAAAAAGTCTGACTTCTTTTATGAAGCTGTGCTCTACGAACAAGATTCCCTGAAGATACATAGAAGAAGAAGAAGAAGAAGAAGAAGAAAAAGATGGCAGCAGGGAAAAAACAGAATGGCAGCTGTTCCCAATCTATTCTAGATACCTAAAGGATATTCTGCAAGATGGACTCAGCAGATGGAAGAAGTCTGACTTGTTCTAGTATTTTTTGTTCCTTGATAAAGATTCACTTGTACTGTTTCTTTATCTGGTGAACAAATGTAGAACAAACAAGTCTGACTTCTTTTATTATGCTTTGCTCTATGAACAAGATTCCTTGAAGGTACATAGTAGAAGAAGAAGAAGAAGAAGAAGGAGAAAAAGATGGCAGCAGGGAAAAAACAGGATGGCGGCTGTTCCCAATCTATTCTAGATACCTAAAGGATATTCTGCAAGATGGACTCAGCAGATGGAAGAAGTCTGACTTGTTCTAGTATGCTTTGTTCCTTGATAAAGATACACCTATACTGTTTCTTTGTCAGATGAACAAATGTAGAACAAACAAGTCTGACTTCTTCTATTATGCTGTGCTCTATGAACAATATTCCATGAAGGTAAATATAAAATAGAAAAAAGGAAAAAAAAGGAAAAAAAATGGAAATGGAGGTAGAGGGAAGGAGAAGAAGGAGACCAAAGCGAAGGTGAATGGACTTTATCAAGGATGACCTTCGAACAAAGGGATTACCCGGTGATGAAGTGTGGGACAGAGGCAGATGGAAAAAGCTGGCCAGAAACATCGACCCCACATAAAAGTGGGAAAAGATGCAGAGAAAGCAGAAAAACAGAAAAAAAAAAAATTTTAAAAACTAACAAATCCCCCAAAAAAAGAATATGGCAGTAGAAAAAACAAGATGGCAGCTGTTCCCAATCTATAGAAACTAAAAAAAAAATCCCCAAAAAATATAATAAACAAAAAACAAAAAAAAAAATGAAAAATTCCAAGAGAAGAAGACGAAGAAGAAAATGGCAGCAGGGAAAAAACAGGATGGCGTCTGTTCCCAGTCTATTTTAGATACCCAAGGGGTATTCTACAAGATGGACTTAGCAGATGGAAGAAGTATGACTTGTTCTAGTATGCTTTGTTCCTTGATAAAGAATCACCTGTACTGTTTCTTTCTCAGGTGAACAAATGTAGAACAAACAAGTCTGATTTCTTCTATTATGCTGTGCTCTATGAACAATATTCCATGAAGGTAAATATAAAATAGAAAAAAGGGGAAAAAATGAAAAAAAAATGGAAATGGATGTAGAGGTAAGGAGAAGAAGGAGACCAAAGCGAAGGTGAATGGACTGTATCAAGGATGACCTTCGAACAAAGGGATTAACCGGTGATGAAGTGTGGGACAGAGGCAGATGGAAAAAGCTGGCCAGAAACATCGACCCCACATAAAAGTGGGAAAAGATGCAGACAAAGCAGAAAAAAAAGAAAAAAAAAATATAAAAACTAAAAAATCCAAAAAGAAAAAAAAGAATATGGCAGTAGAAAAAACAAGATGGCAGCTGTTCCCAATCTATAGAAACTAAATAAAAAATCCCCCAAAAATATAAAAACAAAAAACAAAAAAAAAATGAAAAATTCCAAGAGAAGAAGACGAAGAAGAAAATGGCAGCAGGGAAAAAACAAGATGGCGTCTGTTCCCAGTCTATTTTAGATACCCAAGGGGTATTCTACAAGATGGACTCAGCAGATGGAAGAAGTCTGACTTGTTCTAGTATGATTGTTCCTTGATAAAGATTCACTTGTACTGTTTCTTTGTCAGGTGAACAAATGTAGAACAAACAAGTCTGACTTCTTCTATTATGCTGTGCTCTATGAACAAGATTCCCTGAAAGTACATAGAAATAGAAAATATATATAAATTATATATACATAAAAACTAAAAAATCCCCCAAAAAAGAATATGGCACCAGAAAAAACAAGATGGCGTCTGTTCCCAGTCTATTCTAGATACCCAAGGGGTATTCTACAAAATGGACTCAGCAGAGGGAAGAAGTCTGACTTGTTCTAGTATGCTTTGTTTCTTGATAAAGATTCACTTGTACTGTTTCTTTATCAGGTGAACAAATGCAGAACAAACAAGTCTGACTTCTTTTATTATGCTGTGCTCTATGAACAAGATTCCATGAAGGTAAATATAAAATAGAAAAAAGGGAAAAAAATGAAAAAAAATGGAAATGGAGGTAGAGGGAAGGAGAAGGAGAAGGAGACCTAAGCGAAGGTGGATGGACTGTATCAAGGATGACCTTCGAACAAAGGGATTAACCGGTGATGAAGTGTGGGACAGAAGCAGATGGAAAAAGCCTTACATGTTTTAATCTCTGTTTGAATAATTTTACCAGTATGTTACAAAATACATTTTTTTCTGAATCTCTCACATTTGATGTGGACACTGGATCCATATGAGCATATGGAGCAGATGAATACTTAATTGTAGAATTTATGACATCCTGAATTGAAATACAACTTAAGTAAACAAGTTCAGGTTTAGTAAGATTATCATGCTTATGAAACACAATAGTATCCTTGAAATGATGCTTAGTACGGCGTTTTAATTTATGTCTAGAGTAGCTCTCTGCTGCCACCCACAACCCCTCTTTCTTTTCGGATTTCTTGGTACCAATTCAATAGTTGTATCATGGTATAAGCCTCAGTGTGGGGTTGTACCTCTATCATAAGCACCTTATACGCTTCACTATATAGCTTATTCTTATCAGAAGATTCATCTATGCTTTGAAATTGAAGGTTTCTTTTACTTATATAACTGGCTATGCAGGAACTATGGCATACAGCCTCGTCAGTAATAAAATCAGTACCATCTAAGTTTTTAGCATATTTTCATCACCTTTGAATTTAGCTGCATTGATTATTGCTTCATAAGCATCAAATGTACTTATTTTTACAGTTTTCTTACACTTTTTATGTGTTACCTTCTGACAAAAGAGACAAAGTTCCCAATTTAATTTCTGTGAATTTAAACGAGAGACTGGATTTTTGTTCAGGTGGTGTGTCACTTCCAGATGCTGTGTTGGACTGTGATGTGTTTATGTTATGTGTAACATATTTTTAAATAGCATGTTTGATGGCAGGGACCATGCCACAATACATTTTTTTTTTCATTAAAGTTATCGAGATCATTCTTATCCCGGTTGCAAACATCAAGACGAAGCTTTGCTGATGCAGTAAAAGATTTGAGTCCCTAAACAGAGGCATTTTTTATAATTTTTTCCGTTTTTTTTTTTTTGTTTTTTTTTTTTTTTTTTTTTGACATATCAGGCATAGAACCAAATCTGTGGTTTTTAATCTTTTAGTTTGACTGGGTAACTGAATTAATTAAATTTTCTTCATCATCCATGATTCAAATGAATCAATTGTCAAACCTATTTGAAAATGAAAAAGATGCATAAAAAATTCTATATATAATTTTTCACAAATGATTACATACATAATTAGAATATAATAAATAGCATATGCTCCTTAATTAAAGCAAATATGTGTGGTCCATAACCCCATTTAATAAATGGTTACTTAGTACAGTTATATAGAGTGGCTGCCTTTAAAATTTTTTATATTTCAAGTAGGGTCACTTGCTGTGTATATAGCAGATATTCAATGCTTAAAGTACAGAAAAAGATATTACCTTATGAAAGTCTTGATATTGCACTGGCCATTTAAATTACACTGAGTTCTTCTGTCCATCAATAATAGATGATGAAAATTTCTGATGCTGTAAAAATTACAAAAAAAGTTGTCATGATTTATCTCTTAAATTACTACCCATCTTTGACCTCGATTTTAGGAGCCTTATCTATAGCATTAGGGGCTTTTTGACCTCGATTTTGAGGTCCATTACTTTTAGCGTTAGAGGCTCTTTTACCTCTATTTTTAGGTGCCTTATTTATAGCATTAGGGCCTTTTTTTCCTCTATTTTGAGGTGCCTTATTTCTAGCATTAAGGTGTTTTTACCTCTATGCTGAGGTACCTTATTTCTCCTATTAGGGGCTTTTTTATCTTTATTTTAAGGTGACTTACCTCTAGCATTAAAGGCTATTTTACATCTTCGTTTAAAGGCTCTTTGTTGCTGTTCTCTTCTGTCTGTTCTAGTTTTTCACGATCTTTAGGTTTTTGGTTTCCTTTGATATTTCATCTTCCAGTTTCCTTAGTTCGTCAATTTCCTTCCCGATTTCATCGTATTCTTTCCTAGCTCGTCAGTTGCCTTCTAGATTTCAAGAAAGATTTCAGTGCCGTGTGTCTTCATTTCGTCAGATTCCTCAGAGAAATCGATGGCATCCATGTCTTTGTCCATCAGGGCGTTAGGTAAAGACAGGGATGCTATAAATTTTCTTTGCATACGTCATCACGCTAAAGAAAACGATGAGCACTAAAATATATTTACCAATACGATCTGGATTTGTCCTTTCTTCAATGTCGAATTTTGAGATTATCCTGTTGAAGAACCACAGGTCGCTCACCGTTCAGTTGAACCATTCTGTCTCCGTCCTTATTTCCTTAGTTCCAATAGCCTCCAAAAGCCCAAGCAAAGTATCATTCAAGGCGCGTATATTATGTTCTTCAAAGCTCGTCAACTTCTGCAGCAACCACCAAAACCAACTGTAGAGCCTCCTGTTGATCCTGTTGTTGTAATACACAATTCTCACAATCAGCTTCCTATTCCAAAAATAGCCATTAACAATGTTCACTGCC
>NC_090754.1:19293772-19311272 GCF_036898095.1 Palaemon carinicauda
CTTAAAATAAAGGAACAGGGAGAAATCTTTTGAAAAGTAGGGAAATCCAAAGTATATTGTAACCCTACTAGCAGGGAAAACAGGGTAGGGGGAAAAAGAGAATATTTTGAAATTCCACAGGTAGTAATGTGAAGGATATATCTTGCATCTCTACAAGCTAAGAGATAAAGGAGAGTATGATAGATCTACAAGCTGGGAAAACGGGAAATGTGTGCGCCTTCACAGGTAGAAAGAAACCATGATTATCTTTGTTCTCTACGGGCTGGGAGAAGAAAGTGATATGCAAAAGTTCCACAGGCATGAGAAAAGAAAGAAAGGGGATATTTTGTAACTTTACAAGTAGGGAGAAACAGTGAATACATTGTATCACTGAAGGTGGGTGAAAAAGGAATGGGTTTATAAACAGGAGGGCCATCGGATATTTTGTAACCCTATAGGTAGGAAAAAAAGACATGAACTATCCTGTTTTGCTATTATTTCATGTTTTGTCAAATCGAAGCGACGATAATCAACTTGTTATTTTCAATGAGACAGTTCATTTTCACTAGTCGGTTATGGTCTTATATTTTTACAAGTAGAGTGAAACGGAATATATATTAATATTACAGACCGTGGAAAACATGTCACAGAACCAGAATCCGTCTAATATGTTACATCGCTACAGTTAGAGTGGAACAGAAGATATACATTTATTCAACATATAAGGCGAAAATTTGTATTTCAGTAATTCTACTGTTATGTTAGGAGAAACGGGGCATATCTCGTGATATTTTACGTAAAAGGAAATATATAGAAGTAAGGGATATCTTACAAGTCTTGATTGGGGATACACTCGGGCACACTATTCTGTCTTATTTCTCTTCCTCATGTTTTGTTCAAGTTTTTTTAGTTTATGTAGGAAATGTTTATTTTAATCTTGTTACTGTTCTTAAAATATTTCAATTTCCTTTCCTCTCTGGGCTATTTTCCCTGTTGGAGCCCCTAGGGCTTATAGCATCCTGCTTTTCCAACTAGGGTTGTAGCTTAGCATGTAATAATAATAATAATAATAATAATAATAATAATAATAATAATATGGGTGGGGCAAGCCAAAGGATATCATATATCTTTTAAAATTGACAGAAAGAGAGATATCTTATACTCTACGAGGAAAGGAAAGATGGCATGTTTTGTAATTCTACAAGGAAATGGAAAAGAAAATATCTTTCAACACTACACGTGAAGGAGGAGAAGTTTATATCCTAAAACTACAAAATTAAGGGTTAAGAAATATATGTCTTTTAACTGTATAGGTAGGGAGAAATAGGGCTTTTTTTAAACTGTACATGAGGAGAGTAACACGGAATTTATCGTAACTCTAGCTCACAGTAAGAGATAGAGGATATACTTTGTAACTTAACTGACATCGAATAAAAGGGATATCGAGAAGTGCATATAGGGAAAAAGGGGTATACAGGTAGCTATACAGTACACTAATTATTATTATCATTATTATTATTATTATTATTATCATTATTATTATTATTATTATTAACTAAGTTACAACCCTAGGTGGAAAAGCAGGATGCTATAAGCTTAAGGGCTCCAACAGGAAAAAATAGCCCAGTGAGGAAAGGAAATAAGGAAACAAATAAATATATGAAAAATATAATAAACAATCAAGATAAGATATTTTAAGAACAGTGACAACATTAATGTAAATTTCGAGGTATTGCTTAAATCAAGAAATAAATGCTGTTTACAAGGAAGTCTTCTCAAAATTGGGTTCTCGGAAATTTTAATAACATTCGCAATTACTAGGATAAGGAAATAACTGAGCCCCTTAAAAATAAACTTAAAATTATATTTGATAACTGTAGTCAGGTGATAAAGGTATCTAACTAAGGCAAGCTTTTCCCCTTAGAATTTAGCCTAGCTCTCAACTTCACAAAGTTGTTCTTAAATATGGAATGAGAAAATCTGAATATACGAGTGTACGCGACCCGGATAAATATTGAGATAGATATGCACACACGCACAAGCAGCCACCTCTCATCAGGGTATGACTACTCCTCTCTCCCTCCTTATCTGAGGGACGGGGAAACCTGAGCGTGACCGAAAAGATATATTTATAATATATATATATATATATATATATATATATATATATATATATATATATATATGTATATATATATATATGTATATATATATATGTATATATATATATATATATATATATATATATATATATATGTATATATATATATGTATATATATACATATATATATATATATATATATATATATATATATATATATATATGTATATATATATATATATATATATATATATATGTATATATATATATATATATATATATGTATATATATATATATATATATATATATGTATATATATATATATATATGTATGTATATATATATGTATATATATATATATGTATATATATATGTATATATATATATGTATATATATATATATATATGTATATATATATATATGTATATATATATATGTATATATATATATATATATGTATATATATATATATGTATATATATATATGTATATATATATATATGTATGTATATATATGTATGTATATATATATGTATATATATATATATATATATATATATATGTATATATATATATATATATATATATATATATATGTATATATATATGTATATATATATATATGTATATATATATGTATATATATATGTATATATATCCAGACACATGCTCTTTATCATATAAGGAAGACGTACGGTACATACGTTAAAACTGTAGAGAATTAATAGAAGTGAAGCTATTTCCAAGTATTTTGTTATTTTTGCTTTCATTGTACCCATACTGTTTCATATATTACGTAATTATCCCTTTAGTCTATTTTCTTTTATATTGCTTTTTAATTTAGTAGAAACTGCAAAGATTCTACCGAAGTTATAACGCATGACAAATTGAAGAGAACAAGTGTAACTTGATATGTTTCATTCTGGATTTACATTATTTTTTTTCTTTTTTAAGAGAAAAATGAAAAAAATTTGATTTAGAATATTTTATATTTTGCAGAGAAGAGGTAGACTGTTGGAGGGGGGCAAAGGTCTACAGAAATTTACGTGAATTGCAGATGGATTTCATTGGTAGAAAAGGTAAGCACAGTAGTCTGATTTACATTATGTATCATGTTGTGTAAGATTTTCTAAAACTCTTGATTTGCCATTAAATGTCTTCCTGGTATATTGCATCGTGAGAAAGTTTCTGTGCAATACCTAAATAATATATTTTCATAAATTAAAATAAATTAATCAGAGAGTAACGGTTGCTAATGAGAAAATGTGAGTGAAAAAAAAATATAATCAGCAAATAACTGTTGTTAATAAGGAGAAAAAAAATATTCCTAACAGTATAATCTGGAAGCAACTGCTGCTAATATAGAGGAAAAACGATTGAAAAAAAAATTATAGTCAGCAAGTATCTTTCTACTGAGGGAAAACGATTGAAATAAATATAATCAGGGAGTATCAGTTACTTAACAAGGATGAAAAACGATGGAGATATAATCAGTGTGCAACAGTTGCTAATAGGGAGGAACAAAGATTGAAATAAATATAATCAGGGAGTGACAGTTACCTAATAAGGAGGAAAAAACGATTGAAATATAATTAGGGAGTAACACTTACCAAATAAGGAGGAAAAACGATTTCAATATAATCGGTGAGTTACAGTTGCTGATAAGAAAGAAAATGATTGCATTGAGTATCAATAATATAATAGTTACAAATAAGTCTAAAAATAAGACTGTAAGAACTTAAAACTCACAACACGTAAGCTTCGGTTGGTCAGGAAGAACAAAGGGTTGTTTTCCGAGGAGAATTGGACCCGCGAGCAAACAAAATTAAGGGTGCTTGGCGCGTGCGCTGAAGAGATAGACAGACAGACAGACAGATGCACTCCGGAGCTTTATTTGTCTTTCGCTTTCACGTTCCTCGGAGTGGGCTTCGAAGTACCCGGGCACTCCCTTTGAAGTCCCAAAAGCGAGAAAAAATACAGTAAATAATCGAGGGAGTTTGATTTGCGGAAAACGACGGAATCGGATTGAATTGTTGATCACAGGGTTTTCACTTAACTTTTTTCCTTCGCGTATCTTGAAACTTTTTATTTTCATTTTTGGAGTATGTTCTTTTACCGATGAGGTTTTGCGGATGACAGGGTTATCCTTTTGTTAAATGAAAATCATACATTATTGAATGGCTTTAGGTAAGGACTTTTATTCCTGATACATTTCCTTCGCCAAAATCGAAGATTGTGCGATGGATATGCATTCACCGCTGTCGTCGTTTATTTATTTGTATGTGATCAACTTTACACAAGAACTACTGCACCAATTCTGATCAAACTGGGTAGTCATGTTGGGTATGACTAAAGGATGAATCTATAAAGTTTTGGATAGTGTATAACAAAGTACAGCAGTACATTGAAAATAATCACTATATTAAGTAAATGGCAATTTTTTGTTTTGTTTTGTTTGTGAACATTACTCAAAAATTACTTAACCAATTTCAACTAAACTTGTTGGATATGTGGTGTATAACCCCATTAGAGTTTGAAGAAAATACATGGAAGTACAAGTACGCAGTGGAGTTAAGAGCAAAATAAGACTGCTTGGCGTGGCGAGGGCATGCCCTCTACTGGACCTCTAGTTATAAATAATTTCTATTTTATGTCAAGACAAATATTCACTTTTAGAAAGAACTTATTCTCACATTTTTCATTCATTATTTTGAAATCTCTTTTTCTAAACGAGATTTGTAAAGTACTTTGGCTCCTAACTCCATACTCTTGTACTAGTTTATGCGACCCGTCAAAAATGAGGATCAATTATTTAGATAGATTTGTACATAAACGTTCATACAGTTCAACCCATCCCACCCCCTCCCTATTCCTTACTACAAGCCCTCTCACCAGAGTATGATTACTCCGTCTCCCCCCTACCCGATGGATGGAGAGAGACAGAGTAGTTATGCATTTGGCATTGCCGCTAAGCGTGACCTGAGAGATAAATGAATATGTATATATATTTAAATATATGTATGTATGTATATATATATATATATATATATATATATATATATATATACAGCGATACACTTTATTATATAGGGGAGAGTGCCATAGCTTTGTACGTTGAGGTTAAGGTTGAGCAGGAGGTATTGTGTGGAGAGTGGGACGAGACAGTGAGTGCCTCTTTGTGGGAAATAGAAACCGCTTTAAGAATAAGACCTCAAATGCAAATTCCCAATATTGCCTTAGAACACAATAGAAACGCGGTACCAAATAAGTGGATTGCTGACATTATGCAAGATGTAAACGAGACTAAGATATCATTATTATTATAATAAAGTACTTTCGTTGCAATTTTGTAACAAATTGCCACCGAAAACTTGGTACCAAGGTCCTGAGACGAAATAAAAAGACCAAGTCAAGTTAACCTTAAGAAAATATTAAATTCCATCAACTGATCTGCAAAACCCTTACTATACTCAATTTTTTTTTATGAGGCGCATTTGCACCGACTCACAGCGATGACCTTTTAGCTCGTAAAAACTTTCCTGCTACCTGAATGGTTAGAATTATCTTGTCCAACCAATCAGCGATCAGGAAACTTTTCCGAGCGAAAAGGGCACCCCTGCGAGTCGGTGCAAATCTGCCTCGCTAAAATGAATTGACTATAGCATTCGTATGGTCTGGAGAGTCACTGACCTGAACTAAGGTCACGTGGTGCATCTTACTTTAAAATGGCAGCATCAACACCCCAAAAAAGAGGTCCCAGCATCCCAGAGTTCCCATTTAAGGTGCACTACATGCTGCAAGGTAGGTCCAAGATTGGCCTGGCAAGTCATAGCAGTGCACACAAACGGCGGGAATATTCAAACTACATTTAACATCCATTAAGAAACTTTGAATGTTGCTATTGGTAACGATCCAGTGTTGTTAGTTGGCATGACATTTCTTGACCCAAGTAAAGTTAAAGAGGCTGGACATGAAATTAAAACTGGGTGTCGAAGTTTATAAATTACAGTGGCCTTTTAAATGTTTGGGCCTTAAGAAATATGGCATTTGAGAGATTTTTCCCTTTAAGTAACATAAAAGTAACTTGATACATACACACACACACACACACACACACACACACACACACACACACACATATATATATATATATATATATATATATGTATATATATATATATTTATATATACACACACAGTATATGGGTCCCTAGAGATTGCAAACGAAGCAGGGGAAAGAAGTGACGACGATGCATTGACGAGTTAAGAAATTATTATTTACTAATAATTATATTTTACATCTCATTATGACAACCTACTTTTGGACGAACATTTTTTTCGGTTATAAAGTCCAAATATACTTTAAATTCATAATCTGGAGTTTATTTATTATTAGAGAGATTCTTGGTAAATTGCCTCATGAATACTATGAAAATCCGGGTAAACATTTCTCACGAATGTTAGGAAATTCTGGTTAAAAATGTTTCGGGAATGTTAGGAAATTCAGACAATATATGTCTCAGGAATGTTATGAAATTCTAGGTAAAAGTGTATCATGGATGTTAAGAAGTTCTAGGTAGAACGTATCATGGATGTTAGGAAACTATGGGTAAAATGTATCATGGATGTTAGGAAATTATGGGTAAAAATGTATCATGGATGTTAGGAAATTATGGGTAAAAATGTATCATGGATGTTAGGAAATTATGGGTAAAAACGTATCATGGATGTTAGGAAATTATGGGTAAAAATGTATCATGGATGTTAGGAAACTATGGGTAAAAATGTATCATGGATGTTAGGAAACTATGGGTAAAAATGTATCATGGATGTTAGGAAATTATGGGTGAAAATGTATCATGGATGTTAGGAAATTATGGGTAAAAATGTATCATGGATGTTAGGAAATTATGGGTAAAAACGTATCATGGATGTTAGGAATTTATGGGTAAAAACGTATCATGGATGTTAGGAAATTATGGGTAAAAATGTATCATGGATGTTAGGAAATCATATGTAAAAATGTATCATGGATGTTACGAAATCATGGGTAAAAATGTATCATGGATGTTAGAAATTCTGGGTAAAAATGTATCATGGATGTTAGGAAATCATGAGTAAAAATGTATCATGGATGTTAGGAAATCATGGGTAAAAATGCATCATGGAAGTTAGGAAATTCTGGGTAAAAATGTATAATGGATGTTAGGAAATCATGGGTAAAAATGTATCATGGATGGTAGGAAATCATGGGTAAAAATGTATCATGGATGTTAGGAAATTCTGGGTAAAAATGTATCATGGATGTTAGGAAATTCTGGGTAAAAACGTATCATGGATGTTAGGAAATTATGGGTAAAAATGTATCATGGATGCTAGGAAATTCTGGGTAAAAATGTATCATGGATGTTAGGAAATTCTTGATAAAAATTTTTTGGGAATGTTAGGAAATTCTAGGTAAAAGTGTATCATGGATGTTAAGAAGTTCTAGGTAGAATGTATCATGGAGGTTAGGAAATTATGGGTAAAAATTTATCCTGGATGTTAGGAAATTATGGGTAAAAATGTATCATGGATGTTAGGAAATTATGGGTAAAAACGTATCATGGATGTTAGGAAATTATGGGTAAAAACGTATCATGGATGTTAGGAAATTATGGGTAAAAGTATATCATGGATGTTAGGAAATCATGGGTAAAAATGTATCATGGATGTTAGGAAATCATGGGTAAAAACGTATCATGGATGTTAGGAAATTCTGGGTAAAAATGTATCATGGATGTTAGGAAATCATGGGTAAAAATGTATCATGGATGTTAGGAAATTCTGGGTAAAAATGTATCATGGATGTTAGGAAATCATGGGTAAAAATGTATCATTGATGTTAGGAAATTCTTGATAAAAATATTTTGGTAATGTTAGGAAATTCTAGGTAAAAGTGTATCATGGATGTTAAGAAGTTCTAGGTAGAATGTATCATGGATGTTAGGAAATTATGGGTAAAAATGTATCATGGATGTTAGGAAATTATGGGTGAAAATGTATCATGGATGTTAGAAAATTATGGGTAAAAACCTATCATGGATGTCAGGAAATTATGGGTAAAAAAGTATCATGGATGTTAGGAAATCATGTGTAAAAATGTATCATGGATGTTAGGAAATTCTGGGTAAAAATGTATCATGGATGTTAGGAAATTATGGGTAAAAATGTATCATGGATGTTAGGAAATTCTGGGTAAAAATGTATCATGGATGTTAGGAAATCATGGGTAAAAATGTATCATGGATGTTAGAAAAAACTGGGTAAATATATCCCATGAATGTTATGAAATTCTATGTAAGATGTCTCATAGATGTTATGAAATTCTGAGTATGAAATGCCTTATGAATGTTATGAAATTCGGGGTAAAAATGTTTCATGAATGTTATGAAATTCTGGGTAAAAATGTATCATGGATGTTAGGAAATTATGGGTTAAAATATATCATGGATGTTAGGAAATTATGGTTAAAAGTGTATCATGGATGTTAGGAAATTGAGTAAAAATGTATCTTGGATGTTAGGAAGTTATGGGTAAAAATGTATCATGAATGTTATGGAATTCTGAATAAAAAAAACTCCCATGAATGTTATGTAATTTGGAGTAAAAATATCTCATGAATGTTATTAAATTTCTGGGTAAAATATTTTCATGAATGTTATGAAATTCTGGGTAAAAATGTTTCATGGATTTTATGGAATTTTGAGTAAAAATTTTTTATGAATGTTATGAAATAGAGTGAATAGTGTTTCAGAAATGTTATGATATTCTGGGCAAAAGTATCTGAGGAATGCTATGAAATTATGGGTGAAAATTTCTCATGAATGCTATGAAATTCTGATTATGAATATTTCATGGATGTTATGACATTCTGAATTAAAGTTTCTCATAAATTCTTTGAAATTCTGGTTATAAATATTTCATGTATATTTGGAATTTATGGATAAAAATGTTTCATGAATATTCGAAAATCCTTGGTCGAAATTTCTTAAAGTTATGAAATTCTGGATGAAAATGTCTTTTGAATCTTAGGAGATTCCCTGTAAAATGTCTCGAGAATGTTATGAAATTCTGGATGAAGATGTCTCATGAAAGTTAGAAACTTCTATGTAAAATGTCTCACAAATATTATAAAATTCTGGATGAAAATGTCTCACGAATTTTATTAAATTCCATGTACAAATGTCATGAATATTATGAAATTTTATGTAAAAATGTCTCATGCATGTTATGAAATTCTATTTAATAAAATCTCATGAATGTTATGAAATTCTTGGTAAAAATATCTCTTGAATATTATGAAATTCCTTGTAAAAATATCTTATGAATGTTTTGAAATTATTGGTAAAAATGTATTATGGATGTTATGGAGTTCTGAGTAAATAATCTCATGAATGTTATGAAATTCGCGGTAGAAATAGCTCATGAATGTTATTAAATTCTATGTAAAAATGTATCAAGAATGTTATGAAATTCAATGTAAAAATGTATCATGCATGCTATGAAATTCTATGTAAAAATGCCTCATGAATGTTATGAAATTCTACGTAGAAATGTAGCCTGAATAGTCAATGCCTCAAGATCTTAACAAAGAATAAACTCGATACGAAGGAATTAATCGTGACTGATTAAAAGCAAACATTGAATGCTTCTTTGCAGATAATATCAATGAAGGAAGCGGCAGATGAAAATTACCAAGAAAAAACTCCAGTTTTCAATTAACGTTTTTTTTTAAGACAAATGACGTATCTTTAATCAAGGAGAGAGAGAGAGAGAGAGAGAGAGAGAGAGAGAGAGAGAGAGAGAGAGAGAGAGAGAGAGAGAGAGAGAGAGAGAGAGATATTCGGTCTCATTCTCCCACAAAAAATAATAACCACATCTCCATTTTCTGAATTCCAAGCTGTATGTGACAAGATCACAACATCGTTGTGAGGTTAAGCAACATTGAATGTTGTCAATCGTTGGGCGAGTAACCCGATTTATATTGATTCAATAATGACTCTGATCAATAGTTGGATGGGTAAACATATTATCTAGAACGTTTATCTCCCCAAAAGTCAATTTGAGCATCATTGTGTTTGATCAGTACTTGTATAGGTGATCACGAGAATAAGGCATTTGAGGACTCAATTCTAGGTGACGTTTTAGAAATTTTCAACAGACTTTAGGGAACTTTGGCAAGTGGCAACAGAGTAATATTTTCGATAGGCCTCTGATATTTTGGAGTTTCCTCCACTAATCTCTGTCTTGGTTGGATACAGGAAGGGGTTGTGTCATAGTGAACTATTGTCAACAACGACCACGTCATTCTATTATTTATCCTTTTAAGAAAATAGTGATTTACATGGTTTTATGGTTATTAACATTATCTTTATTTTATTATACTGTAAATGCTATTTTCAACTGTCATATTCAAATATATGTATACATACACACAAATATATATATATATATATATATATATATATATATATATATATATATATATATATATAAATAAATATATATATATATATATATATATATATATATATATACTGTATATATATATATATATATATATATACTGTATATATATATATATATAAATAAATATATATATATATATATATATATATATAAATAAATATATATATATATATATATATATATATATATATATATATATATATATATATATACAGAGAGAGAGAGAGAGAGAGAGAGAGAGAGAGAGAGAGAGAGAGAGAGAGAGAGAGAGAGAGAGAGAGAGAGAGAGAGAGGAGGCGGCAATGTACTGTATGTGTGCGCGTGTGTTCCCTATATAAAAAATATTTACAAGGAACTTACTGAATATTTAATGATCGAATCTTATGTAACTTTTTTCGAGAAAGCTAACGCCGCTATTTTCATATTGATCAAGATCCACTTTGTGGGTCTACGGCCTCATAATTACAACCCCCCCTGAAATTGCCTTCATTAATAATGAACTAAATGCAATATATATATATATATATATATATATATATATATATATATATATATATATATATATATATATATATATATATGTTATGGTCATTTTGGAAAATTGGTAATTTTACAAAATGCCCGGCCATAAAGCAAAAAGGCCGAATTAGAGGTCACTTTGCAAAATGACACAAATATCTCGAAATTTTGCAAAAGGGCCAAGATTTTGGTCACTTTACAAAATCATTAGTATCATCGTTGGTAAGGTTACAAAATTTCCAATCAGCAAGTAGGTTAGGTTATGTTAGGTTAGGTTAGCTACTTGCTGGTTAGATATTTTGTAACCTTACCAACGATGATACTGATGATTTTGTAAATGGACCAAAATCTTGGCCCTTTTGCAAAATTTCGAGATATTTGTGTCATTTTGCAAAGTGACCTCGAATTCGGCCTTTTTGCTTTATGGCCGGGCATTTTGTAAAATTACCAATTTTCCAAAATGACCGTAATATATATATATATATATATATATATATATATATATATATATATATATATATATATATATATATATATGTATGTATATATATATGTATGTATATATATATATATGTATGTATATATATATATGTATGTATATATATATATGTATGTATATATATATATATATGTATATATATATATATATATGTATATGTATATATATATATGTATATATATATATGTATATGTATATATATACATATATATATATATACATATATATATATACATATACATATATATATATATATATATATATATATATAACATATATATATACATATACATATATATATATATATATATATACATATATATATATATACATACATATATATATATATATATATATATATATATATATATATATGTTCATATATATATATATACTCACACACACACATATATATATATAAATATATATATATATATATATATATATATATATATATATATATATATATATATATATATATATATATATACATACACACAATTATAGAAATACGACAGAACTGTTTCACCAAAACTATGTCTTTATCAAGTGATTACTGGTTAACATGATTTAACAATTCCTTTTATATATGAGGTTCTAAAAGGATTATGATTGAAATTATATTATATCGATATTGGAAATTCTAAAAATTAAAATGAAAAAGTAAAATTTTTCAAAATTCAGAGATCCTTAGATTTTGAAGAGGATAATGCCTGATTATATACTTATATACATGTACATACATAAACACGCGTACATACACATAGATAAAGGCTCGGACGTGCACCACTACAGAACTGCTTGAAGGGAGCGTATAATTAAACGCTTGCTGGATATTCAATGGGAGCCCCTGGGGGGCGATGCTTACTGCTTCAGGTGTTATAAGCCTACCGTAGTTTTGTTCCTTGTGAGCAATTTGTGCTCCATCAATTAATTCTTTCAATCTTGGCTCAATCAACCAAACAAGTAGGCTGGCTTATAATAGCTAAAGCTGTAAGCATCGTCCTACAAGGGACAACTGTGAACTTCCAGTGAGATTCTATTTACACGCTCCCTTCAAGCAGAAAAATGTTATGGATAATCTCGGTAGTGGTGTAGGTTCTATGTGTGTACGCATGTGTCTGTCTATACAAGTGTATAATTACTTAATCAGCCATTTTCCTCTCTATAATCTAAGGATCTCTGAATTTTGAAAAATTTCACCTTGTTATGTTTAATTTTTAGAGTTTTTAATTTCTACAGAATATAATTCCAAAATGAATAATTATAATCTTTGTAAAACCTAATATATAAAATGCTTTGTAATATGTTAACCAGTAATTACTTGAGAAAGGTATAGTTTTTCAAATCAGTGGTGTCGTGAATAAGATATGGAGAAAAGGAATAATCATTTGTTCTTTAACTATAGGCTTACACCTGAAAACTTAAAGAAGGGAATGTATGATTAGAATCTCGGTTGATGTTCAATGTTGGCCCATAGAGGGCAATGCTTATAGATTTAGCTGTTATAAGTCTGGTTAGTTGTTTGATTGATGGAACCCAATTTCTTCACGAGGAAAACAACGATGGCAGGCTTATAATTATACGCTCCCTTTAAGCAAAAAGTGATATGGATAATTTCTGTAGTGGTGCAGGTCTGAGCATATGTCTTTATGTGTGCGTGTGTGTTTATGTAGATACGTGTATACCGGGTATAAGTTTATGTGCAGCCAGTATCTTCTTTATAATATAGGGATCGCTGAATTTTTAAAAATTTCTCATGTCCATTTTTAATTTTCAGAATTTTTCATTTTTATAGAATATAAATTCATAATAATTAAGCAATACTTTTGTAGAACCAAACTATTGTTCTCTAGTCTTGAGTAGTGCCACAGCCTCTGTACCATGGCCTTCCTCTATCCGGTTAAGAGTAACAATACTGGTGCGTTCAATTATGCGAGAATATTTTTTTTTTCACTATTAAGAGACTACACTTTTGTACATCTTATTTCCTTATTGCCTTATTCTATGTTTGGGTTCCCCCAGGTCCTTCAGTGTGAGGCACCTCGTATATCCACTAGAGCATCTTCCAGTCTTGGATGGTCTGGGATGTATCTCAGGTATTTATCGAGCTTATTCTTAAACACATCTACGCTCATTCCTGATATGTTTCTTAGATGAGCTGGCAGCACATTAAATAGTCGCTGCATTATCGATGCTGGTGCGTAGTGGATTAATGTCCTGTGCGCCTTCCTTAGTTTTCCTGGTATAGTTTTTGGCACTATTAATCTACTTCGGCTTGTTCTTTGTGATATTTTTAGCTCCATGATGTTTTCAGTCATTCCTTCTATTTGCTTCTATGTTTGTATTATCATATAGCGTTCTCTTCTCCTACTGTCTGGCCAGTCAAAGGACTCAATAACTCTCTAGCTGTAGTATCTCAACGGATGGCTGGTGCCTTGGCCAACCTACTCCTTAGAAAAATATTGAGAGAGAGATGGAGAGAGATACTGACTTATAGGCAGCGAGTCCTTGAGAGAGAGAGAGAGAGAGAGAGAGAGAGAGAGAGAGAGAGAGAGAGAGAGAGAGAGAGAGAGAGGAGAGAGCCTTTTCGTTCAAAATATTTGAAATTTTCTGTAGACTTATTTAAGTATACATAATCTTTCCTGTGTCTCTATTTCAACTAGTACCATATAATATCTTTCCTTTTCGATATTCATGTTTTCTTCCAGCCTTGCCAAGAAAAAGCATTGTCTTCCCCCATACCTTTGGTCTCTGTTTTCGATACAAATCTTTTGTAGGTAGTAGGTTGGCCAGGGCACCAACCACCCGTTGAGATACTACCGCTAGAGAGTTATGGGGTCCTTTGATTGGCCAGACTGTACTTCATTGGATCCTACTCTCTGGTTACGGTTCACTTTCCTTTTGCCTACACATACACCGACTAGTCTGGCCTATTCTTTATACATTCTCCTCTGTCCTCGTACACCTGAGATTACCAAACAATTCTTCTTCACCCAAGGGGTTAACTACTGCACTGTAATTGTTCCGTGGCTACTTTCATCTTGGTAAGGGTAGAAGGGACTCTTTAGCTATGGTAAGCAGCTCTTCTAGGAGAAGGACACTCCAAAATCAAACCATTGTTCTTTACTCTTGGGTAGTGCCATAGCCTCTGTACCATGGTCTTCCACCATCTTGGGTTAGAGTTCGCTTGCTTGAGGGTACACTCGGGCACACTTTTCTATCTAATTTCTCTACTTCTTGTTTTGTTAAAGTTTTTATAGTTTATATAGGAAATATCTATTTTAGTGTTGTAACTTATCTTAAAATCTTTTATTTTTCCTAGTATCTTTTCCTCACTGGGCTATTTCCCCTGTTGGGGCCTTTGAGCTTATAGCGTCTGATAATTAAAAGCCTAATACAACATTTCCTACAATGTTAGTAGACTCCGTAACACGCCGCACGCACCACAACATGTGTGCGCCATTTATGAATCATGTATGAAGGTGCCGTAAGGGCATTGCACGAGCGCTGTAAGCCTCCGTAACATTACAACGTAACACTTCCACACACGAGGTAAGAACCCGCACCCAGCCGCGCATTGTAGCGTGGTACGCTGTGGCGCGGCACCATGCGGACCTATGTGGGTTCATGCCTTTTTTGTGGCGATGCTGCGCCGCACCACTTACTTTTTCGTGCGACTTCAGCAGGTCGGCAGACGCTACGCAAGGTTTTGAATTTATTTAAAATACTTGCGGCTCCATAGCCTATGACATTAGGGATAGTTTGGCGGGCCGCGCCAGATATCGCCTCATGCTTCTCTTTCTAGTGGTTTCTTGCGAATCCTCCCCGTAACTACCCGTAACAAATAAGTGCGTAGATGTAAACCTATCTTTAGGCATAGATATCATACAAGTGCTTAGGTATATCAATTGCGTTCTCAAATACGAAGCAACTTCGATGCGTTCACATATGTGAAACTACCCTAATGTGTTTTACATTTACGTAATTATATTGTGGCATTAATTTCACCACCGATCTCTCTCTCTCTCTCTCTCTCTCTCTCTCTCTCTCTCTCTCTCTCTCTCTCTCTCTCTCTCTCTCTCTCTCTTTCTAAAAAAAAAAAATCGAACTCAGGGTACAAGAGCCATATTCAAACGAAAAGACGAAGTCATAAGAAAATGGTGATTTTTACGCTGCATAGAATTATAAAGCTCTTTTTTATCAAAGAACCTAATTAGGACAAAATCGTGACTCGAAATAATCATTTCACAATGGACAGAGAAATATGAAACTCTTTCATTTTCCTCTTAATTAGGCCATCGATCTTGCGTCAATGGAGTACCGAAGGGTCTCACAAAAACAGGTCTTATTTCCTAACATTGCCTGGCCAAGATTTGGTAAAAATGTATCGACCGAGAATCTATTGGTGGAACAAGAGTGTCATTGTATGATATTACGTACATACACACATTGAAAAATACTAGCTAATTTTTTTTTACGTGATATTCAAATATCATTATAGTCAAATGAAAAATTTAGCATTTTCATGATTATCAAGTTTGAAGGTTTTGGTACCCTATTGTGCACACCTTTGCCTCGAAAGCTGTTGGACAGGAGTTCGAGTCAAGCTTAATCTCAATAGTTTCTAGTAATGTCCGTATCCTCACCACCCTTGTGAGCTAATAATGGGGTGCTTGTGGGAGTCTATAGGTCTACCTGCTGAGTTATCAGCAGCCACAGCCTGGCCCTTCCTGATCCAATGTATGTATGGATGTTGATAATATGCATATATGGCAAGAGTCTAAGAAATTGTCCTGTCCCTTCCCTCTGGACCTCATGAGTTACCTTTAAACTTTTAGATATCGCTCCTAAGAACCAGATGTAAGAGGTGATTCATTGTGTTAATGCATAATCTTATAGGGACTGAAAATTAACCCACACGATCATTGCCGAGCTCCTCCCCACTCAAGGGCCAGGGAGGGGTACGAGGCAATGGATGCTGAAGATTCAGGAGGCAGACTCACGGGCACCCTGAAACACTTTAGCTCTTAAGTACAGTGAATTTGTGGACACTAATGAAATCTTTTATGTCATGAGTGCTAGGTAAACCCCTTGGGGGCTATGCCATTTTGTCAAAAAGTCCCCGTATGGAGAAAAGCTCCGAACAATCAACAGAAGAAGAGGTGAACTCTGGGAGCCACACATAGCAAGTTTTGAATGCTTTCACTTGCAACACATCATTGCTTCCAGGGTAATTTACAGAGGACGGCAGTGGATTTTCCTCTCTTGTTATTAAGTTATTATTTTCTGTTTTTCCAACTAGGGTTGTAAAATAGCTAATAATAATAATAATAATAATAATAATAATAATAATAATAATAATAATAATAAAGTTGTGTAAAGTGGCTTGTGGTTAGGGGTAGGCTAATCTTAATTAGGTTAGCAAATCAATTTACAAAAGCAGATAATCCCTCTTACAGAGGATACCTATAACTGTAGCTAAAAAATAAAGGCGATGGTTATTCTTTCATAGCATTTATTATTATTATCAATATTGTTATTGTAATTATTACTAGCCAAGCTACAACTCTAGTTGGAGAAGTGGGATGCAACAAGGAGCCACTGTCCTCGACCTGCTTAGTCATGGTTTGAGTTTTGTTAGGGTTCAGGTTCTTCCATCATCATTTCCATCATGCAATACTAAGGTATTTAGCAACGATAGATCTACATTGAGGAGATGAAATTGATACAGAGTAGCATCATCTGCATATGCAACGAGCATGTTTTCTAGGACAAACCACATATCATGCATATACAGTATGAAAGGTAACGGGCCAAGAACACTACCCTGAGGAACACCAGATAGTACATTCCGATAGTCATTATGATGGCCATCGACAACTACT
>NC_090754.1:19316272-19321272 GCF_036898095.1 Palaemon carinicauda
TATATATATATATATATACATATATGGTCAGTCTCTAGGGCATTGTCTTGCTCGATAGGGCAATGTCACTATTCCTTGCCTCTACCATTCATGAGTGGACTTAAAAAAATGAAGGAATCTAATTTTGTTGATGCTTGCCGAGTCAATAGTCCATTCAAAATTGTTTTTATATTAATTACTGCTTATTTTGGACAACAACAACAACAACAATAATATCCCCTATATAATAAAGATCATTCAACAGCAGCAATAATAATCTCCCCTCTATAATAAAGATCAAATGTCTGACTATATATCCATATATATTTCTTGTCACGCTGGGGCGAGAGGGTGTAGTCATACCCGGGTGAGAGGTGGGTATTCCGAGAGGTACACTCGGAAACCACACTCTCCCATAAATTGCCGAACCAGCGGGTGTAGTTAAAGATGGAGGGTGTGGGAAGGGTTGAATCTGCGTGCATATCTATCTAAATATTTAAGTCATTTTTGAAGGCTCTGGTACACTAGTAATAATAATAATAATAATAATAATAATAATAATAATAATAATAATAATAATAATAATGTTTTTCTTCCAATAGTTGAGGACGATTGAATTAGCAATGACCATCTTCTCCCCATGAAACTTTTCAGTATAAGTCATTGTTTCTCTGGATAGTTGAAAATCAATATTCTTGACCCGAAGCATATAAGAGAGAGAGAGAGAGAGAGAGAGAGAGAGAGAGAGAGAGAGAGAGAGAGAGAGAGAGAGAGATAATGTTTGCTTGCAAGAAATAAGATAGGATTTTTACTTATAATTTACGTAGGCTAAGTATTATTTAAGCAGAAATCTTTCTTATAGGGTTATGGTGGCCGATTTGGTAACGTCCCTGACTGGTGATCGCCAGTCTGGGGTTCGAATTCCGCTCAAATTCATTAGTTTCTTTGGTCGTTGCAACCTCACCATCCTTGTGAGGTAAGGATGGGGCGTTTGGGGGAGCTTATAGGTCTATCTGTTGAGTCATCAGCAGCCATTGCCTTGCCCTTCTTGGTCCTAGCTTGGGTGGTGAGGGGTCTTGGGTGCTGATCATATATATATATATATATATATATATATATATATATATATATATATATATATATATATATATACATATATGGTCAGTCTCTAGGGCATTGTCTTGCTCGATAGGGCAATGTCACTATTCCTTGCCTCTACCATTCATGAGTGGACTTAAAAAAATGAAGGAATCTAATTTTGTTGATGCTTGCCGAGTCAATAGTCCATTCAAAATTGTTTTTATATTAATTACTGCTTATTTTGGACAACAACAACAACAACAATAATATCCCCTATATAATAAAGATCATTCAACAGCAGCAATAATAATCTCCCCTCTATAATAAAGATCAAATGTCTGACTATATATCCATATATATTTCTTGTCACGCTGGGGCGAGAGGGTGTAGTCATACCCGGGTGAGAGGTGGGTATTCCGAGAGGTACACTTGGAAACCACACTCTCCCATAAATTGCCGAACCAGCGGGTGTAGTTAAAGATGGAGGGTGTGGGAAGGGTTGAATCTTCGTGCATATCTATCTAAATATTTAAGTCATTTTTGAAGGCTCTGGTACACTAGTAGTAGTAGTAATAATAATAATAATAATAATAATGATAATGATAATGATAATGATAATGATAATGATAATAAAAATGTTTTTCTTCCAACAGTTGAGGACGATTGAATTAGCAATGACCATCTTCTCCCCATGAAACAGAGAGAGAGAGAGAGAGAGAGAGAGGAGAGAGAGAGAGAGAGAGAGAGAGAGAGAGAGAGAGAGAGAGAGAGAGAGAGTATTAAATCCCAAATTTTTTCTACCCTCATAGAGACAATGAGAAGGCATTTCTCCATGGCACGCCAATTCAATCAATAACGTCCATTAAATAGCTGAAACGTCCTATATAATTCAAGAGGTCTCAGGAATAAAAGAAAGTTTAATAGCGTCGTATCTCCATGCTTTTAGATTTAACGACTCGTAAAGCTTTTGTTATTGATGAAGACACGACCTCTTTAGAGACAGAATTATGCCAGAACTTGAAGAAGAAGAAGAAGAAGAAGTAGAAGAAGAAGAAGAATGAAGGAAGACAGTTGGTGAGATTATTACGGACCGAATTACTGGAATAAAAATCCTAATATTCTTATTCCAATTAAGACTCGATTTATCGGGAATGGTGTTTTTGTATTTTAGACTCCAACCTTCTCTCTCTCTCTCTCTCTCTCTCTCTCTCTCTCTCTCTCTCTCTCTCTCTCTCTCTCTCTCTTTTCAAGGGACGAATATGGTCATTGCTAATTCAATCGAGCTCAGCTATTGGAAGGAAAGCATTATTAGTCTTATTATTATTATTATTATTATTAACTAATCATTATTTTGCATTTTAGACTTCACCTCTCTCTCTCTCTCTCTCTCTCTCTCTCTCTCTCTCTCTCTCTCTCTCTCTCTCTCTCTCTGTTACGAAGTGTTGCGTCAAAACAAAGTCTAAATGTTATTCGTTGATCTAACAGACAAGTACAGTTTTACACAGGAATTCCTGTCGCACCTCGCTCTGAGGAAGTGCACCCAGCTACACCCTTACTGACAGTAAGTTTATGTGTTTAGCCCCTCCCATCACCTCTTCCATCTATTCTTACTCCCCACGAAGTAAGCAATGTGACAGGGTGACTCTTCAGTATATATATATATATATATATATATATATATATATATATATATATATATATATATACAAAGATATATATATATATATATATATATATATATATGTGTGTGTGTGTGTGTTTATATATATATATATATATATATTCATATATATATAATATATATATATATATATATATATATATATACACACACACAGAGTTAACTCCCCGTTAACACGAGTTTTGTTAACACGATTTCGAAGTTACACAAGTTAAAATTATTGAGATATATTCTGTTAACACGAAATATCCGATGTTACGCGAGTTGAATTTCCTGGCTAAGAGCAAGAGCAAGAGGCTCTTGAGAGAGAGAGAGAGAGAGAGAGAGAGAGAGAGAGAGAGAGAGAGAGAGAGAGAGAGAGGGGGGGGGGTTAATAAAAATCTATTCAAGCTTAAAAACAGAAATTTTATAGTTTTTAATGTAGTACCAAAATAGTAATCTAATTTTACGAATAAATATACATCCATACTTGTAAATGTAGATGTTTACAATTTAGCATGTTTACAGTACATCCAGCTCTTTATTTGTGAATAGGGTTTGCTCTAAGATAGTGTAAAATAGAAAGATTTTATAAGGTTGAATAAAAGATTAAGTTACAAAAATTATATTGCGATAGTATAAAAGAAACTTAATTGTTACATTTACCAATATTTATATTCAATATCTTTGTTTAAATCGCTGATGTAGAAGGCTGTGGATTGTCAGCTGATTCGTCTGTTGTTGTTGTTCGATACGCATTTTATTAAGAAACTGGTCGAGAGTTTGTTGAATAGTGTTCTTCTTTTTCTCAAGGATTATGTGATAGGGAGCAAAATCATATCAACAATAATCTGTTAACTATATGGGAGTATAATCGTAATACAGGCGGGACCTCGAAAACAGCTGACAACAAAACCAAAATAAAAACAATATGTAATTTCTGTTGTTAAAGTGCATCTTGAATTGTTGATACAAAAGTTAAAAAAAAATTAAACAAAAGTTCAGATAACATCGAAAACTAAGATTATTTTAGACATCGTTCATTTCATATACGCTACGTTGTCGGTTAAAGCTACAGATCAGCTGACGAAATCGAATGACGTCTTATCCCTGCCTACAATCGAACACAGATTTAAGCAGAGTAAAAAGTTTATATTGTGTGTAGTATTTATCTGACACGTTCTAAAGAAACAAAGAATTCTGTTAAATCTGTTTTATGTGTGTATAGTAAGGCACCTCAGAGAGAGAGAGAGAGAGAGAGAGAGAGAGAGAGAGAGAGAGAGAGAGAGAGAGAGAGAGAATGTATTCGCATAATAACTTATGATAATAGCTTTAAACGAAATGTTTGAAAACCATGTAAAATTAATTGTGAATAAATAAGCATGACATTAAAAGGAAAATTATGTTACGATCTGTTATTTATTTATCGAAATGAAAGAAAAATAAATCGCTAATGTGTTTGATATGCGCAGTAGCATTGTGCGTCCGTGCATGCCATAAAGTACTGTTAATTGTTTTTTTAACTTGAATATGTACTTATTGATATAAAATTAATTGTAGATAAGTAATTATTAGACTAAAAGGAAAAATATGTTACGGTCTTTTATTTCATTACCGAAATGAAAGAAAAATAAATTGCTGATGCGTATGATATGCATATGTTGTAGTATTGTGTGTTCATACATAACATGCAGTATAGTTCATTGTGATTTTTAACTTAAATATGTACTTATTGATATAATATTAATTCTAAATGAATAATAATTAGACTAAAAGAAAAAATGTTACGATATATTATATTGTTTACCAAAATGAATGAAAAATAAATCGCTAATGTGTTTGATATGCATATGTCGTAGCATTGTGTGTTCATCCATAGAATAGTTTTGTTAAGTGTGTTTTTTTACCTTAAAATGTACTTAATGATATAAAATTCATTGTAAATAAATAATCATGATATCAAAAGGAAAAATACAAGTGAGAGAGAGAGAGAAAGAGAGAGAGGGGGAGAGAGAGAGAGAGAGAGAGAGAGAGAGAGAGAGAGAGAGAGAGAGAGAGAGTGTAAGGATGGGGACGGGAGGAGGTAGGAGACAGCCGACAGTGGTGAGGAGAGTGATACATCATAGTGTGAATATACATGGGTAATAACTTATTTTACTATAAAATAAATACAAGTAGAGGAAGAATGCGTGTTTTTATTGTTTCTGTGACCTTCAAATATATCAGTAATGTGTTTGTTTAAGTCTCATAGTAACAATATCCGAAAATAGATAGACTTTCC
>NC_090754.1:19331272-19333772 GCF_036898095.1 Palaemon carinicauda
GTGATATTAACAGACACAGCCGACGGACAGGGAACTTTACGGCGCGTCAATGACCGCCCTCCTTCGGTCTTCGCAATGTACGGCCCAAGAGGGTCGGAGGTGCACGCGTAAATTGTGCCGATGGCTCCCTTGTGGATGCCACGAGAGTCGTCCTCGACGTCGATGAAGATGTGCGGCAGATGTGCGCATGCGCTCTGCTCGGCCGCCTTAAAACTTTTGTTTTCAGTGTGCATTCTCTCACTCTGTGTAAGTATTGAAATTTATTCGAAAACATACATGATTTGTTAACAAAAAAGAAAAGAAAACACTGCTTATTGACTAGAACAATGTGAAAATTTACCTGATAATTAGACAGCTGTGGTGCGATTACTAGGGTGAAAAGCATATGTCTCGCAACCTCATCCCAAAATACATATGAACCAAAGGATTATACCCAGTCAAGGAAAACATTTGACACATACACACACATATATATATACATTATATATATATATATATATATATATGTATATATATATATATATATATATATATATATATATATATATATATATATATATATATATATATATATCCCGTTCTGAAGGGGAATACCTTGATATAGGGAAAGGGGTTGCGCATCGATATAATCAGCAATGCTCTACTAGGCAGGGCCACCCATACTAGGTTGGGTTGCTGTGAGCAATCTGACGAGTATATCTCACCATCGCTAATCCGCACTGGCCATCGTGATGATACAAACTGGCCAAACTATAGACATAAATAAAAACATGTCTGAGGTCACTGTCTAGGAGTTGACTTAAAACGGCTGCATTTGTTGTTTTTATAATTATAATTATAATTATATATATATATATATATATATATATATATACAGTATATATATATACAGTATATATATACAGTATATATATATATATATATATATATATATATATATATATATATATATATATTTATATATTACACACACAGACACATATATATTATATATATAAATATTGTATATATATATATATATATATATATATATATATATATATATATATATATATATATATATATATATATATATATATATATATTCCACACACAGACACACATCTATATTATATATATACAGTATATATATATATATATATATATATATATATATATATATATATATATATATATATATATATGTATATATATGTGTGTGTGTGCTTAGAGAGAGAGAGAGAGAGAGAGAGAGAGAGAGAGAGAGAGAGAGAGAGAGAGAGAGAGACTTTATACTTGGTAAAAACATATGCCAGACTGATCCCAAACTTAAATCAAAGCAAGTAGATTACTCAAAATGCTTCTCTCGAAAACTAAGTAGACTTTGTGAAGAGTTGAGCTCGCTTCCTGAACAAATACGTTACAGACATTCAAACTACTAAGGTGGCAGGTTATCCCTGAAAACTGGAGATGCTCAGAACTTTAATATTTACCCATTAATCAAAAGACAACAACTCGTGTTTGTGTGCTTCAAAATGAACGGTAAAATGTCCATCTGTGTTTTTCTTTATTACAATGACGATGAAACTGGGACCGCGAGGAGAGTCAAGCGAGCAGCTATGTTGACACTGGCTCCGGTAAACTGATCCTAAAGCAACTCTAGTGATCTTGCTGGACGGAATGGGATGTCTCATCTTTTAACATTCCGCTCTCGTTGATTCTACGCCGCACATTAGAATCTTGTGCAAACAATCTCTCCTAAACTTTGTCACATTTAATGGAAGAAAGATTGGAATTGTATGTGGCAGTTACGTTGGATTCATGTTGACAGATGGTGTCTTTTTTTCCGAGATCGTCTGTTAGTCAACATTTACTCAAGTCTGCTCGCTATCTAACATTGGCTGACAGCATCTACTAATTACATTAAGACGAGAGTACGCGACCTGTCAAAATGACGGCCAATTACTTAGATGAATATGCTCTCTTGCTTGAGGGTACACTCGGCACACTATTGAATCCAATTTTTCTTCCTCTTGTTTTGTTTTTAGAGTTTATATAAGAAATATTAATTTCAATGTTGTTACTGTTCTTAAAACATTTTATTTTTCCTTGTTTCCTCTGTTGGGGCCCCTGGGCTAATGGCATCCTTTTACAATTAGGGTTGTAGCTTACCAAGTAATAATAATAATAATAATAATAATAATAATAATAATAATAATGACACGCACACATATATTCAACCCCTACCCCTTTCCTTACTACCACACGGCAGTTTGGGCCATTTATGGGAGATTGTGCTTTCCGCTCAACGTGACAGAATATATATATATATATATATATATATATATATATATATATATATATATATATACAATATATATATATATATATATATGTGTACAGTATACATATATATATATATATATATATATATATATATATATATATATATATATATATATATATATATATATATATATTATAGTCATGCACTTTTTCTTTATTGCTGATAATAAGTTCG
>NC_090754.1:19351243-19358056 GCF_036898095.1 Palaemon carinicauda
TTAAAATTCCGATATATGGACAGTGTAAACCAAAACAGTTGATGACATATGAACTGTTACTTACTTACATTATGTGAATTCATCTCATTATAAAGTTTATAATCTATCTTATTTATTTTTTCAAAATTAAAATTCCAATACATCGATGGTGTAAATCAAAATAGTTCATGACAGATGAACTGTTAATGGATGAGACATCTTTAATATTTCAGATGCATTCTGCATTTTCGCTTTAGAATCCTTCATTGCTAAACTGCAGGATTTATGAACTTTCAGCCCCACCCATCTCTCTCTCTCTCTCTCTCTCTCTCTCTCTCTCTCTCTCTCCTGTCGGCATTGTATGAATTATATGTATGTATTTTCAATTTATTGAATCTATGAATGTAAATTAGGCTCGGATTTTTATTCAATTTTCTGGTGACTTTTTTTGTCATAATACGACCTAAAAAGGTGAAATAATTTAGAAAAAGGTTATTTATATTTTTGGCACAAAGAGTTTGAAATAATAATAAATCAATATATATATATATATATATATATGTACATACACACATTACATATATATACATATATATATATATATATATATATATGCAGAGAGAGAGAGAGAGAGAGAGAGAGCGAGCGAGAGAGAGAGAGAGAGAGAGAGAGAGAGAGAGAGAGAATTTTACCACTTGAAGTTCTAATAATAAAGAAAAAGAGGTTTAATAAGGTACATTTCTAAAACTATAATCTACACTTCGTTACTTTTTTTTTCACTCAAAATGTAATCATTCAGTTTCCAAGAGATGTGTTATTTCAAGTCTCCCTCCTAATGAACACGTGTTGGTTGTAAACCCGTAAATGAGTTAACGTTGGATTGAAATGTTTCCTGATTCTTATATAATTGTGTGTTTGTATACACACACACACACACACACATATATATATATATATATATATATGTATGTATGTGTATATTTATACATATATACATATGTATATATATATGTGTGTGTGTATATATACATATATATTCATTTATATGTATATATATATACATACATATATATATATATATATATATGTGTGTGTGTGTGTGTGTGTGTGTGTGTTGTGTGTGTGTGTGTGTGACTGAGTGGATAGGTGTAATAATTTATCAGACGAGAGTTCAATATCACCAGTCTTGGAAGCATTTGAAAATGTCAGATCAAATGGAAAATTCAGTTTCTAGGTTAGAGTCCATTTCATTCGATACCAAAAGTTTTGAAACTTGATATAATTTAACGTTTATTCAGTTACTCCTTTCCTACTAACATCTAAAAACTGCATGAAGAAGCAGTATACAAAAGAAACAGTTTCATGAATTGATGAATGATGTAATTACATTTTTTCCCTTGAAGGAACACCCCCCCCCTAAAAAAAAGGCAACCAACTTCGAAAATTCAAATTTGATTTCTTTTCTTGTTAATAAAAAAGTTTTTCTCAATGACGTAACTAAAGAAGAATTTTAATCTGTATATGAAAGTTTAGATTATAGTAATAATGAAAATATATTTTGAAATCATGAGGGTGTAACACACTATTCTAAAATGATGATATCAGTGAACTCATCAAACATAATATCATTCATCATTATTCCAGATATTATATCTATATGACTTGTCCACTTTCCTGATATTGATTTTATTTATATTCCTTGAAATTTGTTCCCTTGCACATAATATATTTAATTTTTTATTGATATAGTTTGTAACTTTTTATGGTATTAATCATCTATTATCTTCTTATCACCTGCATATACTCATAATATCATCTGTATTTGTTGCTGATATAACATTTTTTTTTTGTATTTCTGATATTACCTGACACTTGTCGCTAAAATTCCCTTCAATCTATTCCTGATATAACTTGTTGCTCTTAATATCATTTATCTTTTACTTTTCATATCAAATATCATAAGGCTCCTGATATTATATGACATTTGGAGATGACATCAACTTTTATTTATTCCCAGTATTGCATGTCATTTTTGTTACTGATGTCACCTTTCCTTTGTCTCTGATGTTACATGATTAGTGTTTCTAACATCAACTTGGTCTTGACATAACCTCACCTTTCCTGGTATTATGAATTTTTATCTGACCTTGATATCACATTTTCGCCTTTACTGACTTCAACTGCATCTTGTTCCTGATATTATTCATCCATTTTGGTGATATCTCCTTTCACCTATTCCTGATATCAATTGTTCTGTTTTAGTTTTTTCTTAATACTAATATCACCTTTCACCTATTCCTGATATCAATTATTCTGTTTTTCTTTTCTTATTACTGATATAACTTTTCACATATTCTTGTTATCGTTTGTTCTCTGTTTTAGTTTATTCTTATTAGTGATACCACCTTTCACCTATTCCTGATATCAATTGTTCTCTGTTTTAGTTTATTCTCATTACTGATATCACCTTTCACCTATTCCTGATATCAATTGTTCTCTGTTTTAGTTTATTCTTATTACTGATATCACCTTTCACCTATTCCTGATATCAATTGTTCTCTGTTTTAGTTTATTCTCATTACTGATATCACCTTTCACCTATTCCTGATATCAATTGTTCTCTGTTTTAGTTTATTCTTATTACTGATATCACCTTTCACCTATTCCTGATATCAATTGTTCTCTGTTTTAGTTTATTCTCATTACTGATATCACCTTTCACCTATTCCTGATATCAATTGTTCTCTGTTTTAGTTTATTCTCATTACTGATATCACCTTTCACCTATTCCTGATATCAATTGTTCTCTGTTTTAGTTTATTCTCATTACTGATATCACCTTTCACCTATTCCTCATATCAATTGTTCTCTGTTTTAGTTTATTCTTATTACTGATATCACCTTTCACCTATTCCTGATATCAATTGTTCTCTGTTTTCGTTTATTCTTATTACTGATATCACCTTTCACCCATTCCTGATGTCAATTGTTCTGTTTTAGTTTTATCTTATTACTAATATCACCTTTCACCTATTCCTGATATCAATTGTTCACTATTTTAGTTTATTCTTATTACTGATATCACCTTTCACTTATTCCTGATATCAATTATTCTGTT
Organism: Palaemon carinicauda; assembly: GCF_036898095.1. Taxonomy (NCBI): domain Eukaryota; kingdom Metazoa; phylum Arthropoda; class Malacostraca; order Decapoda; family Palaemonidae; genus Palaemon; species Palaemon carinicauda. Next base: position 19,354,341 of record NC_090754.1, read on the forward strand.
TTTCTTTTTCTTATTACTGATATCCCTTTTCACCTATTCTTGTTATCAATTGTTTTCTGTTTTAGTTTATTCTTATTAGTGATACCACCTTTCACCTATTCCTGATATCAATTGTTCTCTGTTTTAGTTTATTCTCATTACTGATATCACCTTTCACCTATTCCTGATATCAATTGTTCTCTGTTTTAGTTTATTCTTATTACTGATATCACCTTTCACCTATTCCTGATATCAATTGTTCTCTGTTTTAGTTTATTCATATTACCGATATCACCTTTCACCTATTCCTGATATCAATTGTTCTGTTTTAGTTTATTCTTATTAGTGATACCACCTTTCACCTATTCCTGATATCAATCGTTCTCTGTTTTAGTTTATTCTCATTACTGATATCACCTTTCACCTATTCCTGATATCAATTGTTCTCTGTTTTAGTTTATTCTCATTACTGATATCACCTTTCACCTATTCCTGATATCAATTGTTCTCTGTTTTTGTTTATTCTTATTACTGATATCACCTTTCACCTATTCCTGATATCAATTGTTCTGTTTTAGTTTATTCTTATTACTGATATCACCTTTCACCTATTCCTGATATCAATTGTTCACTATTTTAGTTTATTCTCATTACTGATATCACCTTTCACCTATTCCTGATATCAATTGTTCTGTTTTAGTTTATTCTTATTACTGATATCACCTTTCACCTATTCCTGATATCAATTGTTCTCTGTTTTAGTTTATTCTTATTACTGATATCACCTTTCACCTATTCCTGATATCAATTATTCTCTGTTTTAGATTTTTCTTATTACTTTTACCACCATTCACCTATCCTTGATGATAATTATTGTTCTCTGTTTTACTTTTTTCTTATTACTGATATCACTTTTCACTGATTCCTGATATCAATTATTCTCTGTTTTCCTTTTTTTTATTATTGATTTCACTTTTTACCTATTTCGGATATCAATTGTTCTCCTTTTTAGCTTGTTCTTATTACTGAATTCACCTTTCACCTATTCCTAACATCAAGTTTTCCATGTTTCACTTTTTTCTTAATACTGATATTAATTGTACTCAGTTTTACTGGTCTGCATATTACTGATATCACCTTTTGCATATCACTGATATCACCTTTTGCATATTCCTGATATCATCTGTTCTGTGTTTTACTGCTTTTCTTATATTAATAGTCCTTTTTAATCTTTTTTACTCCACATGTCGGAGTAAAAAAACATCGCTAAAAATCAGTTTGCTGGTTATTATAACGTCATTATAAGGTAAGGACATATGAACCTGGTATTCATTCTTACAATCTACGAACTCCAACTTAATTAAAAGATTTTGACTGAGAGGTTCAAGCTCATCTGTTGAATAGATTTTCATCTCCTGAATAGAATTCTTATTCAAGGAGTATAAGTTCATACCTCCAAACCAGACCCTTTTTTTTTTTTTCACTGCATGATTACATTCTACTTCGTTAGTTTAAAGGTTTAAAGGTCGCTCATGAATGGCAGAGGCAATGATCAGTGACAGTGCCCTATCGAGCGGGACAATGCCGTAGAGACTGACCATATATACATATGATTAGCCCCCTCTCCACCCAAGCTAGGACCAAGGAGGGCCAGGCAATGGCTGCTGATGACTCACCAGATAGACCTATAAGCTCCACGAAACCCCCCATCCTTAGCTCACAAGGATGGTGAGGTTGGAGCGACCAAAGAAACTAAAGAGTCTGAGCAGGACTCGAACCCCAGTCTGTCGTTCACCAGTCAGGGAAGTTACCACCTCGGCTACCACACCCCTGAAAATAAATTTTAGATTAAGATTATTTTTGTTTTCTCATTACTTTGACGCTTGTTTCCCTCTCTATGAAAGCTTCATTCATGTTCTTCGAAATGTATTTGTGATTGAATGTATTAATCCTTTTTTTCCTTCCTTGCTATTTGATTACGTTTTGACACGTGCCTGACTCGCGAGAAAAATTTCAACTTCTTTGTTAAGGAATTTCAATTTAGGCATTCCGTTTTCCTTCATTTTTTTTTCTTTCGGAAATCACTCTCATGCATTACGATGATTATTTCACGAGAGACATTACTTGACACGGATTGCTCTAAACTTTACGCAAACGCTTCAAGTATAAAAAAATACGATACGCTCTTAACAATTTGCGTTAAAAAACGGTAAATGCTTGGCAAAATTTATTCCAGGATTTTTAACGTTTTGAATATTGATATAATGACATAAAGGAGTGATATTACGGTCACCAACCCGTAAAAAAAATAATAACAAAGTAAGGTAAAAATTAGGGTCTCCTGCATTTTACTGAAGTACGGCTGAGAACAGTATATTTTTCATGGAGAATTTCCGATTAAAATTACTGTTTTTAATAGTGTACGCTAGGTGACGATTTTCTCTCTCTCTCTCTCTCTCTCTCTCTCTCTCTCTCTCTCTCTCTCTCTCTCTCTCTCTCTCTCTCTCTGACGATATGAATCATATTCATTATAAACTAATTCTACTTTAAATCATAATGTTATAACTGTAAGATATGAGAGCACATATCGCTGTTCTAATTTAAATTCTAACAGGTTTTAAAGCCTGGATAGTTAAAAGATTTTTTCTTCAAGGATTGTCAAGTTTTTGCAACATAATCCTGGTGTTGTTGACCCGAGTCTTTGTGACCCCCATCAAAAAATTGTTGGTCCCTTGCCCACACGGAACCTGTTTATTCAATTATCACTGACTCAGACAGATTGATTAAAAATGGTCGGGAAAAAAATTAACCAAACTTCAACATACGTGAAAAATTGCTTCACTGTTTGACGTAAGTTTTGGGGATTTTATTGTAGAAATATAATGAATATTAAAAAATATTTGATGAGGTTTTAAACTATTTTGGTTAGACTTAATTATTCCTGCTTTTATACTTAAGAAGTAAAATTATCAGCCCAATAATAGAAATTATAGTAATAACAAGATCAACAATAATAGTATTCATGATTACTCTTTAAGTTTTGTGGGTCATCAGTACACGTTACCGTTTAAAGGCTTTAAAGGCAGCTCGTGAATGGCAGAGGCAAGCCAGTGACATTGCCCTACCGAGTAGGACAATGCCTTAGAGACTGATCGTATATACATATGATCAGTGCCCAAGCTAGTACTTGGGAGGGCCAGGCAGTGGCTACTGATGACTCAGCAGATAGACCTATAGGCTCCTTGAGACCCTCATCCTTCGCTCACAAGAAAGGTGAGGTTACAGCGACCAAAGAAACTAACGAGTTTCAGTGGGACCTTACCACCACGGCCACCACAACCCCCCGATTGCATCTTTCTCGTTTATAAGGGCTTAGGATCAGCAAACTAAACAAATGAATATGATATACAGTATTCTCCTATCTTTTATTTGTCATATAGCTTAATCTGTTTACTTGTATATTAATTTAATTATCAACTTAGGCCTGTCTCTCAGTTTTAAGATTTTTCCTTTAAATCATTTCTTTTATTATATAATTTATTATAAAGTAATAGCCTTTCAAAATAATTTCATTCATATGATTTGTTCATTACATTTAGAACAATAATAAACTTTACACATAAAGTAGTCTGTAGTGTAGATACTTTTCATGTAGTGACGATAATCTACGGATAATAAACTCCACATTTTACATCCACCGCAACCAGCTATAGCGACCAGCCTACTTTATACAGCAA
>NC_090754.1:19373556-19391056 GCF_036898095.1 Palaemon carinicauda
TCGCAACGATTAGGGGAAGTATGTGCTTTTTATTGCTTTCTGTTCAGCTACAGTCCAGAGAGAGAGAGAGAGAGAGAGAGAGAGAGAGAGAGAGAGAGAGAGAGAGAGAGAAAGCAATGCTATACTGTATTAATAATAACTTATAAATTTTCTCACAACGAATAGGAAAAGTATTTGCTTTTTCTCGCTTTCTGTTGGTTTGTTATTATCTGTTTCCTTTGATTTAATATTTCTTTTCCTAACTGAGTATTTTCCCTTTTCTTTGGTACTGATATGATATAAATATTTTCGGCCTTTACATGTACTATTCTTTCCATGGTGTTAGTGGCAGTATAATAATAATAATAATGATAATAATAATAATAATAATAATAATAATAATAATAATAATAATAATAATAATAATAATATAGGTTTTAAGATGCAAACTTGAAAATGGATACTTTTCTATATTTATAATGTTATCACTGTACCATTGACGATGATAAGGTTTTAAAACTATATGTATCTTTTGAAGTACAAATAAATTAATGAATCCACAAACTAACTGATTCAAAAAAAAATTCTGTCTCACATTAAAGAGGGATGAAAATACTATTGATGAATGAATGATAAAGTTAGTATACAGATATAGATAACATCCCAAAAGCACCGATAGTGTAGTGATATCTCAACTTAGTAGACCGTAACTTATCAGACCTCAATATATCCGACCTAGATTTATCAGAACAAAATTCAGATGATCTCAGTTCATGTGTTAAACTTTCCTGACATCACTTCTTGCATGACCTTGAATTACCAGATTTCAACTTACCAGATCTCAACTTATCAGGTCTCACTTCATCAGATCTCAACATACCAGACCTTACTTTATCAGATCTCTACTTACCAAATCTCACTTCATCAAATCTAAATATACCAGACCTCACTTTGTCAGATCTTAACTTACCAGACATCACTTCCTCTGATCTCAACGTACCAGACATCACTTCATCAGACTTTAACTTAATAGACCTCCCTTCATCATAGCTCAACTTACTAAACCTCACTTCATCAGAGATCATCTTACCAGACCTCACTTCTTCAGATCTCAATTTGCCATTCATCAGATGTCAAATTATCATTTATCAGATCTCAACTTACCATACCTCACTTCATCAGAGCTCATCTTACCAGACCTCACTTTATCAGAGCTCATCTTACCAAACCTCACTTCATCAGAGCTCAACTAACCAGACCTCACTTCATCAGAGCTCAACTAACCAGACCTCACTTCATCAGAGCTCAACTTACCAAACCTTACTTCATTAGATCTCAGCTTATCAGAACTTTATACATCAAACCTTCAGCTTACAAGACCTCACTTTATTAGATCTCAACTGACTAGACCATATTTTATCAGATTTCAGTATACTAGATCTCATTTCATGAGGCCTACTCCCCATACCACACTTCATAAACTCAAGCTTACCAGATCTCACTTCTTTAGTCCTCTATTTCCAGACCTCACTTCCTAAATCTGAACTTACTAGACCTCATTTCTTTACACCCCAACTTAGCAGGGCTTTCTTCATCAGACCTTCAGCTTACCTGACCCCGCTTTATCAGACCCAACTTATCAGAACTCCCTTCATCAGACCATCAGCTTGCCAAATCTCACTTCATCATATCTCAACGTTCCAAATCTCACTTTATCACACCGTAACATAACATACCTCATTTCACCTTACCTCAGCTTACTAGACCTTACTTCACCAGGTCCCATCGTCTCGGCCTACCAGACGTTGATTTATCAATAATCAACTTTTGAGGCTCCAAATTACCAGATTTTGAGGCATGAAACCTCTGTTTTTCAGATTTTAATATATTAGTCCTCAGTTTACTAGATCTTGACTTACTAGACCTTAAGCTTTCAAACCTTTACATACCAGACATCTAAGTATCAGTCCTCAGGGGTTTCAACCTATGAGACCTCATTTCAGTTTTCGAATGGTCCAACCCCAACATATGAGACCCCTTTATATTAGACCTCAACTTGTATTTCTTATAAACTATGTAAAACTGCCGCTACCTTTGTGATATCTTGAATGTGTTCATGTGTAGGGTATATGATAGACCCATTGTATTGTACTGCTAACCGATTCTGTGGTTCATTGCTTGAAAACCACTTGAAAAGCCACCAAATTGTTTGACATAGGTTTTGATGCTGGGCCACTGCCTACTGTGTGGTATACTACAAGTTCTGCCGGAATTCTGTCCCTCCACACACTGAAACACGTTTCCAATCACACACACGTGAGCACTCAGATATCTATCTATGTATCTTTCTCTATATATAAAACAACAACAGCAGCCAATGCAGCCTTTTCTAGTTCAATGCAGGACAAAGCCCTCAGACATGACCTTAGTTATGTCCGGAGTTATACCATTTCCATTAGCCACGCTGGTCACTGCGGATTAGTGATGGTGGGAGACTGTAGTCTGATTGCTCACAGCAAACCACCCTAATATGGGTGGCTCTGACTAGTACTACTTTGCTGATCATGGCATTTTACAAACCCTTTCGCCAGGTTAAGGTACCCATACTCAGAAGAAGAGCTCTCTCTCTCTCTCTCTCTCTCTCTCTCTCTCTCTCTCTCTCTCTCTCTCTCTCTCTCTCTCTATATATATATATATATATATATATATATATATGGCATATATATATGCCTATAAAAGTATATGCATAGGCTTTTCTACGGGTAATTGTCAACTGTGAGGATTTGTACAACCCAAACATTCCTGTATATCATTGTATGAAAAAAAAAGAATAATTCACTAAAATAATTGGCATAGTATGAGATACAGGATGATTGATCTTCACGCCATTACAGGATCAGTAAATACGTGGATACGATGAAATCTTACACACTCAAAAAAATCAAAAGCATAACTTAAGAGGAGGAATTTCTCATTAGCCACGAGAATCGGTATTTTGGTTCAGTAGCCGAAGACTCGTTGGATACTCAAGTTTCTCTTTAATTAAATTTGGCTAACCGCCTCTGCTGGAGGATTAGGTCTGCTTGACCCCAAACCTGATTTAATTTCGGTTATGAATGAATGATGGGATGATAAAGAACGTTTTCGTTATCTAATGTTATAATCCTCGTTAAGCCAACGACATCTACTTGAGCCATATTAACTGGAAAGGACGATAGGGTTTTCACACACATGCGCGCACTTTCCCAACTATGCCTCATGCACGCACATACACAGACACAAACACCCCCCTCTCTCTCTCTCTCTCTCTCTCTCTCTCTCTCTCTCTCTCTCTCTCTCTCTCTCTCTTATATAGGACAAGCACTGAGGCTCTCGGTTTGTAAACACGCTTTGTGTGAGCTCTCTATATAATGAGTTTTTGTGCAAGTTCTAGTGATACTACACCTTTCACCATGTTATATAAGTTACAGTAAGACTCAGTGATCATTTTAGTAACAACAGTGTGTATATAGGATTTTTATACTAGTCTGTAGTTACGATTTAAAAACTCATACCACGTGGCATACCCACTCGGTCGGCGGCGCCTCAGTTCGCGCATGCGCAGTGTATGTGTGATGTCACTATTGTGACGTGAAAAGTCTGCGGCTTCACTAATAATGGATTGCTCCGCACCAGCCTCTGTTTCTAAGGTTGAAAATGATCTGCACCTGACTGATGATGAGGATGTAGATATGACTCATTGGCCACCACTCACGTAATCTCTTTCTCATAAGCCCTCCAGTACGGTTGCTAATACCCCCATGAAGCGCCCAGTGGATTATGGGTCAGATACTAGCAGTGCTCCACAGTCTCCTGCTGCTAAAACATCCAAATGTCAAGAGTTTTTCACTAGACAAAAGAGTGATGTCACTCTGCCTCAACCTCCTACACAACGTGCTTCCTCTGCTACCCCAGCTTTTGCTCCCCCAGCTTTTGCTCCCCGTGATGAATATGTTAGGTTGGTCTTCAAAAAAAATTTGAGCACTGACACTAAACTACGATGGCTGACTGAAGTAAACGGAACCTTCAATCTTGATAAGGAGCTGGCAGAGGTGAAGATGTCTGCTATCACATCTTAATTTGTATATATTGCAAGGAGTTGTGAGGACATCATTAGCAGGGTGAATGGTGGTGAATTTCTGTCCATAAGCCTGGATATTCAAGATTCAATAGACAGACCCCGTAAGTATTTAAAATATATCATTACTCGTTACCCTATTGAAGCAGACCCTAACCTTGCTAAGGAACTGCCTGGTGTATACTGTGCACGAAGATTTACTCAAAATGGGAACCCTATTAATCGCATTGTCATCACATGAAGTCTACTAGAGCCACCACCATCTGTTTATGAGTTTTCCTTCCCCCCTGGCCTCCCTCCTTGTGAATTACGCAGGATGAATGATGATCAGCCCAACTGTTTCAACTGCTGGGGTACTGGCCATATCTCCCGATATTGGTCTTCCTCACCTAAGTATGCCTGGTGTGCTGCAGCCCATTCCACACGTGCCTGTCCATACTGTAAACCTGTTACTGATGCTTCCACCTCCTTGTCAGAATCATCATCAACTCCAGAGACTGTGCATTGGAAATGCCCTCGTTTTGGTAAAGCAGGAGTTAATGTTTGGCATGGATGATCCAGACGGTCGCGCGCTGCCACGCATTCACTTCCACTGACACCACCACCACAACCAGTGTCAACATCCTCGTTATGCCCTCCTGAAACAGCTGTTATTTCAAAACTTCGTAAGGCTGTTGCTGCCTTGGAATTGCACTGCACAGCACTAACGACACGCTTTGATGCTATTGATGCACGCTTCGATAGCTTGATCGTTCAGCAGGCTACCACTGCAAGTAACCTCGACACACTAGTCAAGGCACAACAAGTTCTCATAACCTCTGTTGCCTCATTTACTGAGAAGCTAGATACTGTTGCCTCTTATCTTGAAAGGGTCAGTGGCCTACTGCCAGCTCAGTCTCCTACACTTGGTGCACCATCTAACAGTGCTGCTTCTCCGGTACATGCTCGACCTGTCTCTCACAGCGTTAAGGGTAAACTTCGCTAGACTCATGCAACTACATGTCCTTTCATGGAATGCCCTTGATGAAGCTCCAACACTCTCCGGTTATGTTTCATATATACATCATGTCAGGAATGGTCTTATTACTTACATCCACTCTATTCTCCCTCATCAACTCCTTCACTCATCAGCAGGTATTAACATGACCTTCCAACTTTTTCAGGTTAAGATAGGTGATGGTCATATTTGATTATGCAATGTTTACTCTGCCCCTGGCTTAATTAACCTCTCAGCACTTCCTACACCTGCAAACCTTGGCATGATCTACATGGGTGATTTCAATGCCAGACACCCAGATCTAGGTGATGTCTCCCCGACTCTCCGATTCCCAACCGCAGTGGAGTTCCTCTTCTCAACTACATCCATCGTTACCATTTAACCCGTTGGGATACAGGTGGTGCCAGTGCCACACGCATCCGAGGGGGGGGGGGGGTCACTCTTGATCATATCCATACATCTGGGCTCGTGGCATCACATGTCTCCTGTCATTCTGTTCCCTCGCTCTTTTCTGACCATGTTGCATTATGTCTACAGTATGCAATACAGACTCATCCATGTGACCCCTATCATCGTACTCGCATCACCATTCCACCCAAGTACTGCCCAACATACGTTTCATACATCTCCTCTATCCTACCTACCTTTGATAAACACTCTCCAGAGCACCTGTATAATTCTTTGGTAAAAGCTACCCATGACTTCTATCAACTATATATTGTCAGACCTCACATTAAGAGTCATCTTGTTGCCCATACTTGGACCTTGGATCAACGCATTAAACAAGCAGAGAGAGTTGCGGCCGATACTGGCCTTGCCTTTCAGACACAACCGATACCTAATCATCTACTTCAATATCAGCAGGCGAGGGATGATTTAGTTGCCCTCCAGAAGTGTGTCTACACTGAGTCATGGTATAAATACAGTGACCTAATTAACCACCAGACAAGCGTTGGGACCATGTGGCATCTCATCAAAAAGACTATCAAGAAAAAACCACATGTGCACTTCATCACAGTTCACAAGCATATGCCCAGGATCTCATCACTACTTGGTCAACCCAGTCACGGTCCAGTAATCTCCCTGTACAAATCCAAGAAGCACTTTCTTCCCAGAGCAATTTACGCAACCTTCGTCTGGTGGCTGCGTTGTTGGAATCAGACGAGGAGGACAAAGAGCTGATCACTGAGGATGAGCTGCGACATGCTGTTATGGGGAATAAAAATTCTGCTCCTGGAGATGATGGCCTTACTTATCAAGTGCTTCGTCTCCTCCAGAAGGTTCCTGGAAATCCTCTTCTACAGTTGTATAATCTTTGCTACCAACATGGATATGTACTTGCTGCCTGGACCATTAGCATAATTATTCCTATCCCAAAGCCTGGAACTGATAAATACCGGCCTATCTCCCTCACCTCATGTTATAGTAAAGTGTTTGAGCGTATATTACTAACCAGGTTAATGTACCGGTTACAAGAAAAACTTTCTCCCTATTTGTATGGCTTTCTTCCACAGAGAAGTACTCATCACTGTTTAGCTGAACTCTACTCCCTATTGCCCTCCAACAGTGTAATTGCCTTCCTTGACCTCAAAAGTGCTTTTGATATAGCCAACAGGGATATGATTCTTGATCAGTTTGTCGAATTTGGTGTCAGAGGAAACCTTCTGAAGGGGATAAACGGTTATCTCAGTAACAGAAAATCACGTGTTTTCTTTAAGGGTGCATGTAGCTCCTATGGAAATTTTGAGCTTGGCACACCTCAGGGCGGTGTATTGAGCCCATTTCTTTTTAATATTCTTATGCACCGTGTACTGTCTCTCCTCCCTGCTATCCCTGGAACCACTGTAACCTGCTATGCTGATGATGTCTGCATCCACTCCACTACCCCTCGAGACCTTCAGCGTGTCCTTCAAGACTTCTACAGGTCCTGTACCTCCTGTGGCCTCATACTCTCCCCAGAAAAAAAGCAGGATCTTCTCTGCCCGGAATCTTCGAGACCTGCCAGTGTTCATTATGGGAGGGAATATTATACCTCACTGCACACAGTATACATATCTAGGTGCACCAGTCAGGATCACCCCTGCTATACCTGCACGACAACGAATCCACCCCATGGTGAAAAACCTTCTTGATCGACTGGAGCCTCACTTCACTCCCATCAAGTGGCTTGCCACCAGGGCCACAGGTATATCTATCCCCGTGGCTAAAACCCTCTATATCCTCTTCCTAAGGTCATTTGTTGACTATTTATCTCCTGCTTTAATTCAATTACCCAGACAGGTGTTACAACCTCTAGAACTGTTCCAAAATAGAGTAATGAGGTTTATCCTAGGATGCCCTCCTTCCACTTGGATAGTGAACATGCAGACCGAACTCTTGTTACCTCCATTAATAGAGAGAATTTATGCCAATGTAACTTTGTTTGCTGTTAAATGTCTACACTCTCCACAATTTACTCCAAACTTCTCTGCTGTCCTCAGAGCATCACTTGACGAAGATGCACCAAGACCTCAACTCTGGCCAGGGGGCCATAACCTAGTTGGGGAAGTATGTGAAAATCTTCGACACCTTAATGTCGGTGTACCTGAGCAAGCAGTCATCCAAGATTTGCCACCATGGTGGGTCCCTGTTCCTGCTGTCACTTTCACACCAACCTCTAAAGATGCCCATACCAGTCTACAGAAGCAGCTGGTTTTGGAAACAATATCCAAAGTGTCAATCTCAGTTCCTGCAGGACACCACATCTACGTTGACGACTCAGTACAGGCAGATGGAAGTGCAGCATGTGCTATGTTCTCCCCCACTTTAGAATCTCCTGAGGGTGGGTGGCATGGTCGCAGGTTGCCAAACTTATCCAGTTCCACTTATTGCGAACTTCAAGGTATATGGGATGCAGTAACCCTACCTGTTAGAAGAAATGTTAAAGGATTGGTGATCTGTGACTCCGAATCTGCACTCCAGGCACTGACATCATCTAGACCCAGCTGTGGCCGTGTTGTGCGAGACATATTGTGTCAACTCGCTGCTGCTTACAATGCCTCACTTGTCATGTCCTTCATGTGGATGCCCTCCCATATTGGGCTTGCTGGGAATGACATGGTGGACAGCCTTGCTGAAGCTGCCTGCACGCTGGACCTTGAAGACAGAAATGTTGAGCCCTCACTTCGCTGCCATAAACATATAATATATTCAGCAGCTTTTGTCTGTACAGTACAACGCAGGGATGCAGAGAGGGGCACTAGTGTATCCATACAACATCTTGATAACTTTCTGAAGAGCCGTCACAAGTACCGGCGACGCGGACTCATGGTGCATAGGCATAATGTCGTAAGTGCAAGGATAAGCTTGGAATATCGTCCTGTGATGCAGGTTGGACAGACACTAGATATACCACACTACACCTCATGTAAACTGTGTAACCTTGCTAATGCCAATAACCTTGAACACTACTGCCTTCATTGCCCCACTGTCAGGAATCTGTTACCTCAAGGACAAAATTTACTTCAAACCGGCCAATATTTACTCAAAGATGACCACCTAGACGTAATTTTGACTTGTCATCCACACTTTGGTGGCTGCTAAACTGTCTGTTGCAGTTGTTGTGATACTGGAATACGATCTCATATATGTTATTTTTGTAACTGATATACTGATGATTCAATGCCGTAATTTTTTTTTTCTGTTGATTTCTGATGCACTGTATGTAACTGCTAATATGTAACTTTGTTTGATGTCTTTGGGCGTAATAAATGTATTAAATATCTTTATATATATATATATATATATATATATATATATATACATATACATATATATATATATATATATATATATATATATATATATACATATATATATATATATATATATATATATATATATATATATATATATATATATATATATATATGTATATATATATGTATATATATAAATATATATACTGTATGTGTTTGCACGTGTGCGTGTGCGCGTGTGTTTTAATTTTAATACTGCTGTTCTTAAGATACTCTATTTTAATTGGTCATTACTTATCTTATAGTTTATTTACCTCCTTTCCTCACTGAACTATTTTTCCTGTTGGAGCCATTGGGCTTATAGCATCCTGCATTCGTGTAGTAGGTTGGGCAGAGCACCAGCCACCCGTTGACACTGGCCAGACAGTACTACATTGGATTCTTCTCTCTGGTAACGGTTCATTTTCCCTTTGCCTACACATACGCCAAATAGTCTGGCCTATTCTTTACATATTCTCCTCTCCTCTTACACCTGACAACACTGAGATTACGAAACAATTCTACTGCACCTAAGGGGTTAACCACTGCACTGTAATTGTTCAGTGGCCACTTTCCTCTTGGTAAGGGTAGAAGAAACTTTAGCTATGGTAAGCAGCTCTTCTAGGAGGACACTCCAAAATCAAACTATTGTTCTCTGGTCTTGGGTAGTGCCATATCCCTTGTAACACTGTTTTCCAATGGTTTGGGTTAGAATTATCTTGCTTGAGGGTACACTCGGGAACGCTATTCTATCTAATTTCTCTTCCTGTTGTTTTGTTAGTTTTAAAGTTTATATAGGAATTGTTTATTTCAATGTTTTTAGTGTTCTTGAAATATTTTATTTTTTCTCGTTTCCTTTCTTCACTGGGCTATTTTCCATGTTGGAGGCCCTGGGCTTATAGCATCCTGCTTTTCCAACTAGGGTTGTAGCTTAGCAAATAATAATAATAATAATAATAATAATAATAATGATGATGATGATGAGGTTTATTATTATTATTATTATTATTATTATTATTATTATTATTATTATTATTATTAATAAAACTTGCTATACTACAACCCTACTTATATATATATATACATATATATATATATATATATATATATATATATATATATATATATATATATATATATATACACACACACACATATATATATATATATATGTATATATATATATATATATATATATATATATATATATATATATATGTGTGTGTGTGTGTGTGTGTGTGTGTATGTGTGTGTGTATATATACTGGAAATCTCTTCCAAAACTCACTGTGGATATCCATAGTCTGGATCTTGCAATTCCTCGACATCTTTTATTTTCCCTAATAACATTAATGAACTTCAGCTTATTCGGAACCATTTAAGCCTAACATCTTTTTCGTATTCCTTCAATCAGAATCTTGTTTATGGCCTTTCATGAAATCCGTCATATCTCCATTTCACGTAATATAATCCTTGATGAAATGTTTAGAAACTGTTGTATGCAGGCTAGCCCTGTTTAGATTTTCTTTAAAGAAAAAAAAACATCTTAGAATTCCTTCATTTAAACGCAAAGGATAAATGGATCAAGTTGATTCCTTTCCTAACCGGACCCAAAGAAAGGGAAATGTAAATTACTATAAAAAGCTTAATGGCTTTACCATAAGTAAAACGATACACCTGCTCTTTAAGGAAATGAAAGGTCCACTGTAAAAATTTGCATAAAAAAACGGAAAAAATCCTGAAATAAATGTTGCCAGGCATTTACTATATAAAAAACGGATACATTGACATAAAGGAGTGCTATTACGGCCACCAAGCCGTAAAATATAATAACAAAGTAGGGTCAAATTACGGTCGCCTGTATTTTACTGAAATACGGTACAGTATATTTTTTACGGAGAATTCCCGATTAAAATCACAGCTTTTTAAACAGTGTATGTTATTGAAATTTAGAATATATAGTATAAAAAATATAGCAACTAAGATTTTCTATACACTAAGAAAAAAATAAAATGTCGCATATAGGAAATAAATTAAACATGTTTTTCAGTTATATAATAAAACCACAATAGGACGATTCTTATAATGTTTGCAATGGTAGAAAAATATAGAAACTCATTATTCTCCAAGTCATACGAAGAAAAAATTAGAATGACGTATATAGAAAAATAAAGCTACTAAGATTTTCAGTGTTGCATAACAAAAACAAAGAATAAAACGTTCGTAATGGTAAAACATATACGAACTAAGTTATTTCCAAGTCATAACATAAAAACAAAATTCCAAATATCATAGATAATACTTTTATCTCGCCCAACAACTCGTAATACTTCGAGCCTTGTCCCAAACAACGTTTGGATCGCGAGAAAGTGAGATCTATGCGTCGAATTCGCAATGCTCAGGGATGATCGGCGACCTGATCTTCCGGATCCATTTCATTCATTACTCTCGCGTGATAATCGCCGTAATGCATAACTACATTTCCATTAAGCAGCGAATCATTTGCTGATCGCGAGGATCAGAGTCAATGCAGATATTGACTCTGGCGGGGATCATGTGTTGTGAAACATACGAGAACAATAGAAGAGTTTTAAGTAAAGAAATCTCTTTTGCGGTGTTTGACCGAGAGGCAATTTATTCTTAAAGGAGAAGAACCGTCTGGTCGAGAGGGTTCGGGGGAAAAAAGTAGAGATCTACTCGCTGCTAGATTTAGGGTGAATCGGACGTCAAGGAATGTAGTCACTGTGATACCATATTGCGAAAACAAATGAAATTAGTAACTTGTGTCCGGCTATTCATAGATGTTCCGAATTAGCGGAGAGGCGTTGGTCTTTTCATATCAAGAACCGAAGAAAATGGTGTTTGGTATCTTTTTAAAAGTCATGAGACGGGTGTCTATTTCTGTAATAAATATTGGAACGCTTGCGTGATTCTTACATAAAGCCGAATAGAAAGCTGGAATTTAATCAACCAAGAAAGTATGCAGGATTTTGAAGTGGGTATTCAACAACTGATCATAACCATGTAATTGACCAGATAATGGGAAAATCAACAGACTATGACAAACCCCTATGCATGCCATTTATAGATTATGAGAAAGTTTTTGATTATGTCAAAACCTCAGCAGTAAAGAAAGCCCTTCAAAGACAAGGAATAGATGAATCTTATGTTAGATCACTTGAAGACGTCTGATTTTCATAAAGGTTATACTGTAGAATGACTGTCTGATTCGTAAAGAGGTTATGAAACATATATCTGATTTTTACAGATGTTATTCAACATGTGCTTGATTTGTACAAACGTTATGCAACATGTTCTTGATTTGTACAAACGTTATGCAACATGTTCTGGATTTGTCCAGAAGTAAGGCAACATTTCCTTGATTTGAAAGAAGTTATGCAACATGTTTTTGATTTTACATGACTTATGCAACATTTTCTTGGTTTCTACAGAATTTAAGCACCATGTCCATGACTTGTACAGAAGTTATACAACATGTTCTGGATTTTAATAGAAGTTAAGCAACATGTTCTTGATTTGGAAAAATGTTTTGCAACATATTCTTGATTTGTCCAGAAGTAAGGCAACATGAGCTAGATTTTTACAGAAGTTCTGGAACATGTGGTTGATTGATAAACTACCGCTAGAGATTTATGAGGTCCTTTGACCGGCCAGACAGTACTACATTGGATCCTTCTCTCTGGTTACGGTTCATTTTCCCTTTGCGTACGCAGACACCGAATTCTCTAGCATATTCTTTACATATTCTTCTCTGTCCTCATACACCTGAAAACACTGAGATTACCAAACAAATCTTCTTCACCCAAGGGGTTACTGCAGTATCATTGTTCAGTGGCCACTTTCCTCTTGGTAAGGGTAGAAGAGACTCTTTAGCTATGGCAAGCAGCTCTTCTAGGAGATGGATACTCCAAAATCAAACCTTTGTTCTCTATTCTTGGGTAATGCCATAGCCTCTGTACCATGTTCTTCCACTGTCTTGGGTTAGAGTTCTCTTGCTTGAGAGTACACTCGGGCACACTATTATATCTTATTTCTCTTCCTCTTGTTTTGTTCAAGTATTTAAGGTTTATAAAAACGATATTTATTTTAATGTTACTGATCCTAAAATATTTTATTTTTGCTTGTTTCCTTTCCTCGCTATTTTCCCTGTTGGAGCCCCTGGGCTTATAGCATCCGCATCCTGCTTTTCCAACTAGGGTTGTAGCTTAGCAAGTAATAATGGCATGTAATAATAGTAATGATAATTTGTACAGAAGTTATGGAACATGTGGTTTGTCTGTACAAAGGTTGTGCAACGTGTGCTTGATCTCTCTCTCTCTCTCTCTCTCTCTCTCTCTCTCTCTCTCTCTTAAGATTTCTATCTTTGTTTCTTAACTCTCTTTAGTTACTTATTTACTCTTTCTCTCTCTCTCTCTCTCTCTCTCTCTCTCTCTCTCTCTCTCTCTCTCTCTCTCTCTCTCATCTATTTATCCACCTCTATTTACATTGCATTTTTTCCCTGTTTACCTGTTTGGTCTACCATCCTGTCGCCTACATTATGAAAACGAAGACAAACACACGACGTCGGAGGTCAGTCAGCTGTGCTTCAAAGCAATCGTCAATGCCTGGGTTGTAACAACAGCGTCAGACGCTGGGAAAACACGAGTGAGTCCTCAAACGAAGTTCAACTTCCTCCGAAATATTTGACTTGTGAAATATAATGGCATGAATATAAAAGTGAACAAACAGCAGGGATAAGTTCGAAACGCGTAAGATGTTCTCTTGTTTTAATTAGTGTCTTTGTATAGCTTAAAGGATATACATGCATACATTTGGATAATATCCAAATGTATATATTATGTAACATACATGTATTAACTGTACATACGAGCGAACGTTCATGCACGCATGCGCACACACTTTGCGAAGTTTTACATTGTATGTTACATAAAATGAGTATGGGTGAACTAGTCCTTCATATATATATATATATATATATATATATATATATATATATATATATATATATATATATACATATACATATATATATGTATATATATAGGTCTATATATATACTGTATATATATATATATATATATATATATATATATATATATATATATATATACATACATACATACATATATATATATATATATATATATATATATATATATATATATATATATATGTGTGTGTTTGTGTGTATATATATATATATATATATATATATATATATATATATATATATATATATATATATATATATATATGAAGGACATACGCATATACTGTATATGGTTCTTGAGCATGTTATTTTATGTATAAAATCTATTGACGATATCCTAGTTGAGTTGAAAAGTCAAAGACAACATCTCTCCAAACAAAATGAGCTCTATTTATTTTTTCAGGATAACACGAAAATTACATTTATGTTTTTCCATTTAATATTTGGTGTCGACATATGGTTCCAATCACTTCTTTTACGTGATTCTTCGTTAGGACTATAATGGTTAAACGATTGAATCACACTTTAATGTAAAGGCAATGGTGGTGAAAAAAGATACACAAATATTTGGATACTCTGAAATTAATCAACAAGTATTGGTAAATGAAAACTTTAAAACCCTTTGAAATAAAAAATTTCAAGCATAATTTTGAAATGCATTAATGAATTTTTAGAATGCTTCACAGACAGAATTTCAAGACCAATCTCATAAGCTTTCCATCTTAGGGGCCCCATTCACACACCGGTACTACTTGCAGGTCTCCGGTTTGGGGCGTAACTTCAGTGGCCGGACGACCGAAATTGTATTATTTATTGTACCCATACATTACTCAGGAGGACTGACCCGGACCGACTGAGTGAAATTAGGTTAGACTACTCTCGGTCAGCAACGAAGAAGGTGTTGATCAGGGAGGGAGCTGCAGATTCTACCTCTTTGTATTGTAGCTTACGAGAAACGTAAGCAGCCGAGAAGGAGGAAAAGGGTTTGGATGAAGGAATGGCTAGGAAGAACAGAAGTACTATCACACACAAACCTGTTGTCACATTTAGTATGGGAGCCTCATGATTTATTTGATTATCTACGAATTGATGAGTCTACATTTCGCAAGCTTTTAGACCTTGTGGCGCCACATAGACAGAGGGAAGACACTTGCATAATATGTGCTATATCTAAGGTTACCAGATTTCAAGCTAAGTAATCTGGGATACTCTGATATCTCGCAATTCTCAGCTTATACTATTTATATTCATATAAATGTATACACATATAGTATATACACACAGATCAACATAAAAAAATCTAGAGACATATCGAAAAATTTCAAGCATTTTAATGGGATATGAAGAAACAAATGTAGGAAAATCAATATTTAATGCAAATTACAAGAAAGAAAATAAAGAAAACGAGACTAATTTGGAAAAGTAGTAATCAATATTTTTGAAACAAATAAATTTTCTCATATGGAAAGCATGTCTGTAAGATTCTTTGCAAAGACAATCTGTATTCCATTTACAATGTAAAATAGCATCTATATTTGACACATCTAACTTATTCCTTTCGTCTGCCCATTGAGCAGTCATCATAGAACCACATTTGCATTATGACCAGGAATATTGAAAAGATATTCACACAAAATTGATATTTTAGAATACTGTTCCTTAAAGTCTAACTGCTGAAGGATGGAAAACCATCTTTCATGACACATCTTGGTCATCCATTCATCACGTTTGTTCTGCAATTGTTGATCAAGGAGGCGTTTAATATTTGACTACAGGCAAAAAAGCACGTTGTATAAATTTATACTTCTTTGTTTTTTAACACTATCCAAGAAAATTATATCTGTTGGAGGTACATCTAATAACATTCATGAAAAGACATCAAAACTTTCTAAATCAAACCATTGTTCTCTAGTCTTGGGTAGTGCCATAGACTCTGTCCATGTTCTTCCACTATCTTTGGTTAGGTATCTCCTGCTTGAGGGTACACACGGGCACACTATTCTACCTTGTTTCTCTTCCTCTTGTTTTTTTTTTTTTTTTTTTTTTCAAGTTTTTATCCTATTGTTATTTTCTAGTAATTATAGTTTATATATGAAAGATTTATTTTAAGGTTGTTATTGGTCTTAAACTAATTGTAGTTTTTCTTTATTCCCTTTCCTCACTGGGCTCTTTATCCTTTTGGAGCCATTGGAGTTATAGCATCTTGCTTTTCCAACTAGGGTTGTAGCATAGGTAATAATAATAATAATAATAATAATAATAATAATAATAATAATAATGGTAGTAGTACATTTGTACAATCGTTTGAATTGAATGATGACAAACAGTATGAAAGGCCATGGCTACCGATGCTGCTAATATCTAATTTTTCAGTTTTTCTTGATAATGAAGTTTGTTGTGTTTTTCTTGCTCATGAAGTTTATTTTATCATCTTTTGAAATGGAGAAAATGCTTTCTGTGTGCTTTGCCGAATCAATGTGTCTCGTGATATCATTCTTCCCGACATGTTCAATACTGAAATTGTAGTGGCATAAACCATAGGTTCATTCCTTGTTTGATAAATGTCCACTTGATGGTTTATTCATCACGAAATTTATATTTACGTTTTGACATCTTGGGCTGCATGCAATTAGTTTTAGATAGGAAAAAAGTAGGCTGTAGCAAGCAGTAATGGCACTTTGGTATGGAGGGTTAAAATGAAATGTCACAGTATGTTACTACTCAATAGTCAGCACTCACCTGGTGCTGACCAATTTAATAATTTGCAAACGCGATTGACTGCTTTATGTAAACACAGTAAACCTTTAATAACATGTTTTGGTTATTCAATTTATATTATCATCATCGTAATTTCAAGAAAGAATCACCATTTTACGTTATATCACGAGGTAAGGTTTTTAATTAGTTAATATTTTTTTTCTATTTATTTATATATTTTTTATGATGAACTAAATGCGGGACAATGAGCATCCTGCGAGGGCCTGGTCTGGGACACAGGACAAAAGGATAAAATTCGGGATATCTGGCAACCCTAGCTATATCACCAAGGGATAGACTTGTATACATCAATGAATTAGTTCCAAAATCTTTTATCTACCAAGATGTCTGACATAGTGCTCGCCTACTAAGATTCTTCTACTGCGACTTATAACCATAGAATGAGGATAAGCCTGCAGGCCACGTCGAAGACACCTCACATACATTCAGGCCTGCTCGAACAGGTCTTGAGCTGTCCGGTCGCCTGTGAGTTCAAACCTTACGAATAAAATCACGCCAGACACGCAACGATACAGTTAAACCACGCCCACAACGTTCTCACCTGAAGGCTGCAACTGAGCGCGAATGGGGCCCATTAAACGGAGCTCAACGTTCCGTTCTATCAACGGGATTGGCGTCGCTTCTTCAAAAACGTTATATCTTGTCCAAACCATAGTAAATTGCGAAGCGTACTCGTCCATTCAGAATACCTAGATTTATAAACTGTCCTGATCTCGGATACATACTTCATTATTGGAGGCTGAGTGAGCTAGACTATTTGAAAACAGGCAGCAGTAAAGGGAAATTGCTAGGCAGGACGACTGTCAAGCTAGTTAACTTACGTAGCGTTTAGTGAATGAGAAA
>NC_090754.1:19396056-19398556 GCF_036898095.1 Palaemon carinicauda
TCTTGCTTCAGGGTACACTCAGGCACACTATTCGATCTTATTTCCCTTCCTCTTGTTTTGTTAAAGTTTTTATAGTTTATATATGAAATATTTATTTTAATGTTGTTACTGTTCTTAAGATGTTCTATTTTTCCTTGTTTTCTTTCCTCACTGGGCTGTTTTCCCTGTTATATCACCTTGGCTTATAGCATCTTGCTTTTCCAACTAGGGTTGAAGCTTAGCAAGTAATAATAATAATGATAATCATAACAATGGAGTTATAGTTTTCATTTTGTTTGTTTGTCTTATTATTTGCTTCTTAACAAGATTTCGCCAAATCCATCGTATGAATTATTAGGAAAACTTTACCAAATGAAACAAGTGATTAAATTTTAGGAAATAATTTTTCTTTTGGAAATGGAGCCTCTGGTTGGGAATTAGCTCAGTCTTAGTAGAGTTTTTTTTCCCAAACGTCTATTATTTGTGTGCTTTTCACTTGATATTACTTGATTTACTTAGCCTATGTCATATCTAGAAATACATTACTTGATTATTCCATTGTATGAAGAGACAGTAAAAAATAGTTGATATAGATTTGATAAAAGTTGAGCGTATTGCTAAGTTAAATGTTGTTAGATTATCCCCCATTCATATTAGACGAAGTTATTATTATTATTATTATTATTATTCTTATTCTTATTATTATTATTATTATTATTATTATTATTAAAGCTACAATCCTAATTGAAGAAGCAGGAGGCTATAAGCCCAGGGGCTTCAAAAAGGAAAAAATAGCCCAGTGAGGAAAGGAAATAAGGAAATAAATAAGCGATAAGAAAATTAATGAAAAATTTAAATAATATATAAGAGCAGTAACAATATTTAAATAGATCTTTCATAAATAAACTATAAAAAAGACTGTCAGCCTGTTAAACATAAGAACATGAGAATATAACTATTTCTAAGATATGCTGTCTGATAAAAGCACGTGTTAGATATAACAAGACCTTTATAACCTTAAGCCAGCATAAAAGTAGCGAGAATTAGGGGTAATGTATTTGATAAGTTTCGAACTTGCTCTCTATGCATATGGCAACATAAGTTTTCTTTATAATTAACTTCTTTTTACTCTCTGCAGAGGGCAGCACCAGCTTACACTGTCTTGGGTCAAAGTTCTCTTGGGCACACTAGTCTCTTTAATTTATCATCCTCTTATTTTGTTAAAGTTTTTATAGTTTAAATCGGAAATATTTATTGTTATGTCGTTGCTGTTCTTAAAATATTTTATTTTTCCTTGTTTCCTTTCCTCTCTGGGCTATTTTCCTTGTTGGGGCCTCTGGGCTTATTGCATCCTGCTTTTCCAATTATGGTTGTAGCTTAGCAAGTAATGATAATGTTAATAATAATAATAATACAATAACAATAACAATAACAATAATAATAATAATGATAATAATAATAGTAAGAATAATAATAATAATAATAGAAATAATAATAATAAAATTAATAATAATAATAATAATAATAATAATAATGATAATAATAATAAAATTAATAATAATAATAATAATAATAATAATAATAATAATAATAATAATAATAATTATTATTATTATATTATAGAAGATAATTTCTGCAATCAGTTGAGGCTAAAGATAGTAGATCTAAGCTTAGGATAAAAAATCTCCAGCTCTTCATGATGTTACTGTTAATATGAAAAAAATTGAGTCATTCTTTACAAATGCAAATTGAGCTTTATTTTGCAGACGTGTTGAAGTGACGGATCGCAACCTCTCGAATGTCAACTAAGCTTTGAAATCAAAACGTACATCCAATTTAACACAAGGGCCTCTCTCTCTCTCTCTCTCTCTCCTCTCTCTCTCTCTCTCTCTCTCTCTCTCTCTCTCTCATGCACACATGCCTACATATATCTATCTATGTGTGTTTTGTGTGTGTTTATGTGAAGATGTGATTCTGTACAAGAGAGTTCACCGCTGACTCGGCAGTTGTATTACAAATGTGGCAATGAAGGTCTTAGTGTTGTTTCCTTTGAGCCATTTCATATCTATCTATCTATCTGTCTATCTATCTATCTATTTATATATATATATTATATATATATATATATATATATATATATAGAATAGATATATATATATATAAATATATATATGTTATATATATACATATATTATATATATATATATATATATATATATATATATATACAGAATAGATATATATATATATATAAATATATATATGTATATATATATATATATATACATACATATATATATATATATATATATATATATATATATATATATATATATATATATATATATATATATTTATATATATATATTTATATATATTATATATATATATATAAATAATAAAAATACAGTAGAAAATGACTGCTAAATAATTAGATTGATATGCACACACACACGCACCCTCTCACTAGGAAATGACTACTACTCCCCATAGCTGAGGGACAGGAGAGCTGAGCGTGTTC
>NC_090754.1:19406056-19421056 GCF_036898095.1 Palaemon carinicauda
TTTCGTCCCACAAGGGTTTCTCCTTTTATCCTACTTTTTTTGTATTCATTCGTTGGTAAACTTTCGGTTTTTTCTTTTCACTCTCTTTCTTCCGAGGTGTACTATTCTGAGGGGTTTGATTGTCTTCTTCTTCTTCTTCTTCTTCTTCTTTTTCCTTTTTTTTTTTAGTCAAGGCTGTTGCTTTTCTCCCTTAGCTCTTCACTCTTCCAGTTGTATGTTACACGGATCTTCCTTCTGATTATCATCTTTTCCTTTTCTGCTTTTCATTCAGGTGAAAAATCTTCAAAAGGCCTCACACATGTCAATTCATATCTGGGGTTTGGCCCATTGTAATCTCCACGCTGACCAGTACGGATTGGTGATGGTGGGAGATTTTCGTCTGATCGCTGACAACAAACCAACCTAGTATGGGTGGACCTGACTAGCACAGCTTTGCTGATCATGGCTATACGCAAACCCTTTCATCATTAAAGTGTTTTTATGGAGGCTGATGTGGTAACGTCCCTGACTGATGAAGGCAAGACTGGGGTTCGAGTCCGCTCAACCTCGTTTGTTTCTTTGGTCGCTGCAACTTTACCTTCCTTGTAAGCTAAGGAAGGGTGGGTGGGTTTGGGGAGCCTATATGTCTATCTGCTGAGTCATCAGCAGCCATTGCCTTGGTCGTAGCTTGGGGGAAGAGTGGCTTGGGTGCTCATCATATGTTGATATGGTCAGTCTCTAGGGCATTGTCCTGCTTGTTAGGGCCATGTCACTGTCCTTTGCCTCTGCCTCTCATGAGCGGCTTTTAAACCTTTAAACTATAGCAGGTATTACCATCTGTTTATTAGTTAACATTTTGAGAGAGAGAGAGAGAGAGAGAGAGAGAGAGAGAGAGAGAGAGAGAGAGAGAGAGAGAGAGAGAAGGTTGGTTTGTTACGTGCAGGTACAAACTTGAAGATTTTAAAGGCCGCTCATGATTAGCAGAGGCAAGGGTCAGTGACATTGCCCCACCAAGAAGGTCAATGCCTTGAGACTGATCATATATACAAATGATCAACACCCAAGCACCCTCTCCACCCAAGCGAAGACCAAGGAGGGCCAGCCAATGGCTGCTGATGACTCAACAGATAGACATATAGGCTCCCTAAACCCCCCATTCTTAGCTCACAAGGATGGTGAGGTTGTAGCGTCCAAAGGAACTAACGAGTTTGAGCGTGACTCGAACCCTAGTCTGGCGTACACCAGTTAGGGACGTTACCACATTGGCCACCACACCTGTAATTAATGTATCATTTATACAAGCTGCTCCCATTGCATATTGCTCCTTACACTAATATTTGGTCATCAAAGTTATTACTGATGTGATATTAATATCCTGAATTTGGAAAAAAGAATGACATAAAGGGATCCCTTCCCTTCATTAAACCAATAAGCCACGAAAGGAGATTGGTTCAAGACTACATTAAAAGTAAGAAAATCATGTTATCAATACCCTTTCATTTTTTTATATGTATTTCAAGAAGTTGCAAACGAGCACACTAAAATGTTTCAAATTCTATTCCAATTAAATCCCATTAGTCAATTTGTCAAGTAAATTTAAAAAAAGGTAGAAAAGTTGAGCAAAGTAGTTACAAGTTACAGAAAGTTGTTTCCTGTTGAAAATGGTTAAATATCTGTTAATTCCTTTGTTACGAAAAGGGGAAAATGCTCTGCTAAAGGGTAATGACGATCCCTTCCCTCGCGAGGGAAGGGGGAAGTTATGGGAGGAAGTATGGTGAGATACAAAAAGAAGATAGGGGCGTTTATAAGGTGGACGAATAAAGAGGGCAGGGATAAAGTAAGTGGAAGTTCTGGTTTGGAGATAAGGGTTAAATAAGACACCTAGGTATGGGTAGGGAAGGAATTATGCATAAAAAGGTTAGGGATAAACTATGGACTAATCATTGAGTGCTATGGTTGGATGGTGCGTATAAGGATGGGTATAGATATATAGATGAAGTAGTAGGCTGGCCGGGGCACCAGTTACCCGTTGAGATACTACCGCTGGAGAGTTATGGCCAGACAGTACTACATTGGATCCTTCTCTCTGGTTACGGTTCACTTTCCCTTTGCCTACAACACCGAATAGTCTTGCATATTCTTTAGATTCTCCTCTGTCCTCATACACCTGACACCACTGACAACACTTATAGGGTTAACTACTGCACTGTAATTGTTCAACTGCTAATTCCCTCTTGGTGAGGGTAGAAGAAACTCTTTAGCTATGGGAAGTATCTCTTGTAGGAGAAGGACACTCCGAAATCAAACCATTGTTCTCTAGTCTTGGGTAGTGCCATAGCCTCTGTACCATGTTCTTCCACTGTCTTGGGTTAAAGTTCTCTTGCTTGAGGGTACACTCGGACACTCTTTTATATGTAATTTCTCTTCCTCTTGTTTTGTTAGAAGTATTTGAGGTTATATATGAGATATTTATTTTAATGTTATTACTGTGCTTAAAATATTTTATTTTTCCTCGTTTCCTTTACTCACTGGGGTATTTTCCCTGTTGGAGCCCCTGGGGTTATAACAACTAGCTTTTCCAACTAGGGTTGTAGCTTAGCAAGTAATAATAATAATAATAATAATAATAATAATAATAATAATAATAATAATAATACTAATAATAAGAGGAAGTGTTTGTGAGGTGGGTAATAAGATTCGAACGATGAATATTTGGAATGAAGAGTAGCAAGGTTTTATGGATAAGGTGAGAGGTTAGTAAATTGGATATACAAGGATTTGAATAACAGGGAATGAAGAATGGATAAACATCTGATGAGCCTGAGATGAGCATATATAGACGAGAATAGGAAGTGTGTGTGAGTTGGGTAATAGGATACGATGGATAAATAAGGATATTTGAAATAAAGAGTAGAAAGGTTTATATGGATAAGGAGATAAGAGGCATTGTAAATAGGATGTAAAACGATTTGAATAACAGGGAATGAAGTATGGATAAAAATCTGATGAGGCAGAGATAAAAGTGAGTTAAAAGGATAAACGAGGAGATGAGAATTCCAAGAACAAGAAGAAGAAAGAAGCAGGGGCTCGAAGAGAGACGTCATTCAGCGTTAATTGCATCCGTTGGAAATCCAAAGTTTGCCTCTAATGCCAACGCACTCTCCATTTCCTCCGGAACCTGCCTTTAATTGCCGGCTAATGTTGTGACCATTATAAGCGTTCCCCCTTCGCCTCTTTTTGCCGAAACAGGGAGAGAGAGCCAAGAGATACGAGCGTGACATTGATTGGAGCTCGTCACTCCCGTTCTGATATTGTCAGTGGGAAGCAGGAGATGCTTGTGGAGTGGAGCCGGCTACTCCTTCTCCACCTCCTCATTTCTTCTTCTTCTTCTTCTTCTTCTTCTTCTTCTTCTTCTGTCTCATTTCGACGACAATTCCTTGTCTGTTCGGGACAGAGGTAATGAAGAAGAATCGGTGAATATGGTGTTTCTTCTTTCCGTAATTTTTTTTTTTTTTTTTTTTAATTATTGTCTTCTCTAAGTTCATTATGTTTTTTTCCTCCTATTTAAGGAAATGTGATTAGATGGCTAATGAATTGACCATGCATGTAAAGCAATAAAATACCTAAATCTTACGAAACGGGCAAATTTGAGTTGCTCCCGATGTGAAATTTAAAGATAAGTTTGATAGACTGAGTTATCCGTATACAGTATATATATATATATATATATATATATATATATATATATATATATATATATATATATATATATATATATATATATATATATATATAATGTATGTGTGTGTGTATGTGTGTATGCGCGTGCGTGTGTTTGTGTGTATGTATATGTGTGTGGCTATGTTTTAGGTATTGTGTGTTCATGTACACAACATTTATTTATTCAAATATTTCTTGATATTTGTTAGAAATGTCCCACATATATTTTTTTCAGGTTATTAATTCCTATGTATCACACCCTATCATCACGAAGATCAGTAGATAAATGCAGAGATGAAAGGGCTGATGGCGTATTGTTCATGGCCGAATAAACAATTGCTGTTAGTTCTATCTTATTAGATTCAATTATTAATAAGTATTATAGGATTAAGTATAAAGCTTTTATTAATTCTATCCTTTTTGATAAGGCTAAGCTATCTCTCACTAGTTTATTTATGTGATTCATCTCGACTTACAAAAATAGAATCTCTTTGTTCCTTAAGCTGTTTATGGTTCTTGAGTTAGTGCGTTTTACTCATTTCGTCACCAATGCAACGATAGGAAGGTTGAAAGGTGATGCCGCAAAGTTCCAATCTCCCCCTTCTCAATTATTTGATAAGTTTAGTTTGATTTACTTTTCATTTTTTATCCTCTTTATTTAATTTACTTTCATCCATTATTAGATACGTTACATAACCTCTCCTTATGTAAACGTTCTTACCCAATAGAAACTATAAATTTTTATTTTTTATTTTTAATTTTTTTTTCTTAATTGATGATATTATTTTAGTGGTATTATTGCCCGAAGAGCTCTGCTCCACATGGACTGAGAGGTTTTTGTAAATCTTCTGCATGTAAATATTTCTAATCCAATAAATATTATTATTATTATTATTATTATTATTATTATAACATTCGCGATTTAATCCATATCTGAATAACGTTCGTTGTACCTCCGATCACATAACCCACTGAGTAATTCAAAACCCCTTAGGATATAATGGAAGTTCAGGTGACGATGTTATCCTGTCAAAGACGTCCATTTCAGAGGAAGGTTCAGCAAGTGACGATGAACGGAAATTAGCTCTCGATTGTAAACATAGTTCCAACTTCTTCTTTCAAGGAGAGTTTGATGATGAAACAGCTTCTAAGTTACGCGGAGGCGTCATAACATGACACTGGAATTATGGAACAACGGAGAGAGAGAGAGAGAGAGAGAGAGAGAGAGAGAGAGAGAGAGAGAGAGAGAAAAGCATTGAAGTCAAGCCTATTTTTGTTCTTTATCTTTTACGCACTTTCTCATATTCGCTCATTTGCTCATTTCATCTTAAATAGAATACGGAGACAGATACGGAAGAGTAAAAAAGAAATACTAGTAGCAGTAGTATTTGAATCTCCTTTCAGTAATATGGAGCGAAGAGTTTTAAGAGGAAATGGCAAATTAAGAGTTAGGAGTTTAAGAGGACAGATAACAAGTGTTGAAAGTTAGTGCTCAACATGCTAGAGTACACACACACACACACGCATACAGAGAGAGAGAGAGAGAGAGAGAGAGAGAGAGAGAGAGAGAGAGAGATGATGGTTATCATCACCATGGCGATGAATCTCGAAATGTCCTTGAGCAGAAATGCCCAGCTGCCCAAAGTTTAACTGCTCAAGTCCTTTTTATTGTTGCCTTATTAGCCTTTTAGCCTCTCGGGTCCTCACCCACCAGTCCATGAAGTGGGGGGGGGGGGGATACTGGGTATGGGTATTTCTTGGGACGTCCTGTCCCCTCCAATCCTTTTGACGCCTGTTTGACCCCATACATTTAACACCATTCTTAGATTTGCAAAAGAGCGGCTGGGTAATGTTCATTTGGGAGCATCCTTGATTCTGCCCTTTTCCCTTAATGCTCCTTCGTGTATCTTGCTTTGTTTGCGCATGCTCCCGTTTTTTCGTGTCTTGTTTGTGGATGTTTATGTTTTTCTCTTGCTTTGTTTGTGGGTATTCCCATTTTTCTCTAGCTTTGTTTGAGGGTATACCCATTTTTCTCTTACTTTGTTTGTGGGTATTCCCATTTTTTTCTCAGGCATTATTTTGTGGAAATTTCCGTTTTTCTCCTATTGTATTTGTAGATGTTCCCGTTTTACTTTTGGTTTGTTTATGAATATCCCCGTGTGAATCTTCCATTGCAGATATTCGGATTTTTCTCTTATTTTGTCTGCGGATGTTCCTGTCTTTCTCCTGTTTTACTTGTGAATGTCCCCGTTTGTCTCTTATTTTGTGTGTGAGTGTTCATACTTTTCCTCTTTTGTTTGTGGTTGTTCCGAATTTTTCTGGACTTGTTTGTGGGTGTTCCCATTTTTTATTCGGCTGTTTGTAGAGGTTCCCAATATTTTGGCATTTTTGGGGATTTTCTTATATTCTTTTGACTTGTTTGTGGATGTTCCCCTTTTTTATTCGGTTGTTTGCAGAGGTTCCCAATTTTTCTGGCTTTGTTTGGGGATTTTCCCATATTCTCTTGACTTGTTTGTGGATGTTCCCATTTTTTATTCGGTTGTTTGCAGAGGTTTCCAATTTTTCTGGCTTTGTTTGGGGATTTTCCTATATTCTCTCGACTTGTTTGTGGATGTTCTCATTTTATCTTGCTTTGTTTGTGGATGTTCCCATTTTATCTGGCTTTACTTGTGGGTGTTCCCATTTTCTACTGTTTTATTTGCTTTGTTTGTAGATAACCCTGTTTTCTCTTTCTTTGCTTCATTTGTGGATGATCCCTTAATATCTCTTATTTCAGCTGTGTTCATACATTTTTTTCCCTATATTGCTTTGTCATTTTTACTTTTCTGTGCTTTCCCTACTTCAGTTATGGATGTGGCAGTATTTTTTTCTCCCATATTTGTGTACGTCTGTTATCTCTTGTATTTTTTATATATATTAGTTTTCTAATGTAATTCATGTTCACATGTTATGCTTTCACATTTGTTTGGTTACTTTTGATTATTTCTGAGCAAGTTCTTGTCTTTTATTGAATTTGTTGATGATTATACTACTTCTTTTGTTTTGACTGTTTCTGAGTGTTTTGGTTACTGTGTTCGTTTTTATTTTATTTCATTTTATTCTGGCTGAATTTGTCAACGTATTTTATAACATTTTGAACTATTTCTTTTTCTTGTACTCTAGTTTGGGTACTTGAATCTCTGTCATACTTTTCTTCTTTACGTTTTTTATTCTGATTTACTTTAATTGTGTATATATTACTTTAGTTTTGCATTAGTTCGATCTTAGTTTTCGTAATTGCTTTGTCGGGTTAAATCGTACCTGTATCCTAAAGTTCATAATATTATTTCTTTTCTAATGTTCTTGTGGACATTTTTTGCCCAACAATACTTCTTCCTTGAAGTTGTTTATTATCACCTTTTTTAGGCATTTCGCTAACCACGACGTCCATGTCCCCATCTAAATATCATGTCCAATTGTGGTTCTTTTTACAGTAACTACTCTCTGCGTGGGTGTTATGAACTCGAGGTGACATGGTGGAAAAGGCCAAGTGACTGCTCTCTTGGCGACTGTTAACACGACATTGCATTTGCTTCAAATGATCTCGTTGGAGGGTACACACACACACACACACACACACACACACACACACACACACCGAGCAACGGCGACATCCCATGCATCACGTAATGGACAGGGATAGCCAAGGGCTGCCATGCTGCAAAATAAGGGCTCAATTATTGCGAGCCAACTTTGTCATGTTGTCCAATTGCTGTTTGGCCCTTTTGGAGATCATCGTTTGGCTTTTGAGCGGTCGTGGGTGCTTCGCTCTTTTATTGTTTTGATTGGTTAGTGTTTTCTTTATTTTTCTTTTATGTTTTTGTTTCTTTAGTTTTGAGTGTGACTGATTTCGTTCCTTGTGTTTTTAATGTTTTACTTTTATATTTTATTTTTGCTTTTTTCAAGTTCTTCATTTTGTCCGTTTTATGCTGTTTGTTTGTTTGTTTGTGTTGTTTGTATGTCAATTGTGTTGAGTGTTCTAAGTCATTCTTGCATATCTCGTATCTGTTTTTACAGTATAATGGCTGCTGGAAATTACCAGTCATCATCTCTTAAAATACGAGATTTACATTCAGGAAAATTCCGCCCTTCACAACACAGATTTATGTGTCATAATTAACCATTTTTTGCGTTGCTAAAGACATCTTGTAGAGACAATCACGAATACAAATTGTTACGTTGATTTTATATTCTTTGACAATAATAATAATAATAATAATAATAATAATAATAATAATAATAATAATAATAATAATAATAATAATAATAATAATATAATAATTTTCAAGTTCCTTGAGTCATTAACAGCTGTCTAAACTCTATAAAGAGATAGAAACTGAAACTCCCGAAAAATGATAATGCATTTTTTTTTTTTTACTTCAGCATACATCGTCTATGGGTCTGAGCCATAGGATATCGTTATTATTTTTATAAAAAGAACCATTGCATTTGCTCTACCTTATGGTAAATTCATTACCTAAAATAATCAAGTTTTATATATTCTTTAACATAGGCTTTTGTGGATAGCAGGAAGTAATAATTTTACGGGCGTTTGTGCAACTTTTCCTTACTCGTATAATAACAGTTCGATAGATTCTTCATGCCATTTAATTCCGGAATTAATTTACTTTCGTATAACCGGCTTTTTTTTAAGAGGCGTAGGGATCAATATTCAAAGTGAGGTCCAATAAAACACTTTATACTTCTAGGTACTATGGTATGCTGACCAGGACACAAGCCACCTTTGAAATCGTATTGTACCACTGAGGAGCCATATATATATATATATATATATATATATATATATATATATATATATATATATATATAATATATATATATATATATATATATATATATATATATATATATATAAGTGTGTGTGTGTCTGTGTGTGGGAATCGAAACACGTGTCGACACCAAATAATAAATGGAGAAATTTAAATGCATTTTCCATGTTATTCTGAAAACTATCTGGTGGACAGACCGTACGGAGAGAAGCTATCTTCGATCTTTGAACACCACCATGACATTGTCTATTCATTCTAGATAATATATATATATATATATATATATATATATATATATATATATATATATACACTGTATATATATGTATATATATATATATATATATATATATATATATATATATATATATATATATATATATAGCTTTCTTAATTGAAAATAATGGTGAGGGAACAGGGAAGGGTTACAAACTGAGCCAGAAGGACGTAACGTCATGTCCAGCACATAAAAGCACGATTGCTGCACGCCAAGGGAGGGGAGGAAAGACGAGAAAAAAAAAAAAGACTGACATTCTTATCTTCCATTCTCTAACTTGAGCATCATCTTACTTTGCCATTCTTTATCAGGGTTGTGGTGGCCTATTGAAAACTTCCCTATCGGGAGGTCTGCCGGACTGGGATTCGAGTCTCGCTCAAATACTATAATTTCTTTTGTGTCTGCAACCTCACCATCCTTGTGAGCTAATATAAGGATTTAAGGTTTGAGGAACCTATGGGTCTACCTGTTGAGTCATCAGCAGTCATTGCCTGTCCCTCTCTGGCCCTAGCTTGGATGGAGAGGGGGCTTGGGCGCTGATTTATATGTGGTTATTTTCTAGGCCGTTGTCCTGCTAGTCAGGGCATTATTACTGACCCTTGTATCTACCATTCATGAGCAGCCTTTAAGCCTTTAAACCTATCTGCCCTAGGCATCACAAGATTTATCTGTCATGGAACATCTATGATCAAATTCGTTAAATTCATCCACAAATAAAACTACTAAACTATTCACTCACTCTTATCTTTTCATCTTCAAGCACACACACTGCAAGTGACTTCGCGATTAAACTGGACGAAAACTTAAATGAAAACACAAGCAGAGACCTAATACGTTTCTCTTATTTTGAGCTAAGCGTCATGAACACACAGGGAAACGAACGAGCTTTGACTCTCATGCAGAGGATGAAACTAATGAAATCTATCCATCATTTTAATTAAAAACATCTAAGCCTGGACGTCTAGTCTTACATGCTTACATGCTAACGGTTATCTAGAACTAGATGACGTCAGGAATGCCTGGTCCACAATTTTTTTCTGGTTGTCTGTGTTTTGATTTTCTCTTTACGTAGTTGTTTTATATCAACTAATATATACAGTATATATATATATATATATATATATATATATATATATATATATATATATATAATGTGTGTGTGTGTGTGTGTGTAAACATACTTGTTTAATGATTAAAAAAAAAGCTGTAAGAGAATTAAGCTACATTACTGTTTCATGGTAATGTACAGTAAAGCCATGAAGCCTGTCATTCACTAAAGATAAATTATGTTTCTCTAATAAACCGCATAAATGAATGAAGCTTTCAACTATGATGTTAAATAAAAAAAAAAAAAAAAAAAACTAATTTTCTGCATCAAATCCCAGCAGAATGCTCAGCTCCGTATCTTAATGATGGCCTTTCCAACGACGGCAACAAGTGGTGCTTAGGCAAGACCACTAAGAGCATGGCCACTATAGGCTCCTGGGCAGGACAGAAGAGGCGCAGGGCTGACGTCTGAGTTGACATAAGATTATGGATATGGAGGATAATAAACGTGATGCTTGGGATGGAGTTCTCTGGCTTGATGGTGCACTCGTGCTCACTATTTCATTTTATTTCTCTTCCCCCTGTTTTGTTAAAATATTTTTAGTTTATATAGGAAATATTTATTTTAATGTTGTTACTGCTCTTATACTGTAATATGCCATTTTTTTCCCTTGTTTCCTCTCATCACTGGGCTATTTTCCCTGTTGGAGCCTCTGGGCTTATAGCATCCTGCTTTTTCAACTAGTGTTGTAGCTTAGCATGTAATAATAATAATAATAATAATAATAATAATAATAATTACGTTCGTTCTATTTAGTTCGCTGGACGCCCATTGTCTTCGGGGAGACAAGTCGCTCTCCTCTAGGTATTATGAAGAGATGGAAGGAGCTATTTTCCTTTGGGAGTCAATAAAAAGTTGTTGGAATTGTTATCCTCTGGGAGTTGAAAAACAATCGTTATTGAAATTAGGAAAACAGTTGTAGTAATGGTAATCCATTCCCTCTACTACCATACTTTGGATTTTTCTTCTCGTTTTCGTTATTTTCACAGCTGCTATAAGGACAAGGAAGATTTAGATATGGATATCTATATGAAGATATTTCAAAAAAAAAAAAAAATCATCTGTAATCGAAAAGAGGCAGAAAAACGCTTGCAGTAAACACACGTATCTATTGATTCACTAACATTCCTTTTATAGATAAAAGATGTTAGAAAAATAAACTGTAAATGGATATAATAAATGACTTGAAAGAAAATTCACCCGTTAAGAAAAAAAAAACATTATATATAAAAAAAGCGAAAAACCCTATTTCCTAAAAATTGTATCTGATAGAATAAAAAAAAAAAAAAAACATTTGCACGTTGAGACAGAAGGTAAGACAATCTCCCCAAGATCTCCCTTTTGAATCAAAATAGAGAGAATATTGGTCTGACAATGTCTCGTAGTGACGTAATCTGTTCGAACCAAATCAAAAGTTAAGATTACAGGAGAATCTTGTTGAAACAATTTCCATCACGCGCAATTCAACTTCGCTTTGCATCGCAATAAATCCAATAACGAGGAATGCCATTTCATGTTTGTGATTGATATTAATTTTGAATTAGAACAAAAACGGATAAAACTTTTTACAAAGGGATAGAAGAATTATTTATTTACACTTAAAGTTTTTTTTACCAGGCATTTGCCGTTTTAAAAACAGATATATTGGCATAAAGGAGTGATATTACGGCCACCAACCCGTAAAAGTTAATAATAAAGTAGGGTAAAATTACGGCCGCCTGTATTTTACTGAAATACGGCTGAGAACAGTACATTTTCAAGGAGAATATCCGATTAAAATTACAGTGTTTTTTTTAACATTGTACCACAGGGAATATATACCTTATCTCTATTATGTTTGAACAACCTGAAAAAAAAACATGATAGAGATGAGATAACTATTCCCTACGATCAGTGTTTAAATTTTTAAGGTAATTACCTTAGTTTGAGGTAATTTTCATGGTTTCAAGGTAATTCTTAGGTAATTTCGGTTTTACTAGAATAAAATTTAATGAAACTGGAAAAGTTTTAAAATAATCTAAGGTAAAAGCAGCAGCATTTAAGTTAAGGTAATGGCCACATGGCACATGCTCGAGGAAAAGAAATCAAACGAAAAAAAAATCGGCTTCTTTATAAAAAATCTTATCCGTTTTCATCCTAAACCAAAATCATTTATATATGTGGGAAAAGTGGTCTGGATTTCAGTCGGAAATTCCCATACATCAACCCAAGGGGAAACAGGAACTACTTTATGTTCCGCGTTTTCGAACACTGCCCGCCGAAATGGCAGAGATATTATTTTCAATTTATTTTCTACCCTAGAGGCATTTAGGGCATGTTCGTATCAAATCTAAGTATCCTACGTAGGGAGAATACTTCTAGTGAATGTATATATATATATATATATATATATATATATATATATATATATATATATATATATATATATATATATATATATATATCCCATTCTGACTGGGGATAACTTATCGTGGTGAAACGGTTTGTGTATTGCAGTGATCAGCAAAGCTGTTATAGTTAGGGCCACTATTCTAGGTTGGTTTGGTATAAACGATCAGACTAGAGTCTCCCTCGTCACCAATCCACAGCTGGTGATGAAAATGGCTAAACTCCAGACACGATCAAGGAAATGTCTGAATTTTTTGTCCTTCAGTAGACTAGAAATGCCTGCGTTTGTTGTTTGTTGTTTGTTGTTTGTTGTTGTTGTTGTTGTTGTTGTTGTTGTACATTCACTAGACGCGTTCTCTCTCATAAGTCGATGTCATTAGGAGGGTGTTAGCCTTCTGTTTTTAAACAAATGTTTTGAGTCAAGGTTGCTGTAGCCCTATGACATGCAACCTATCCCGATCGTGTACACCGAAATCTGTCCATCTGCCGACACTCACCTGGGAATCGAACCCGTAAGTTCCCATACTCGGTAACCAATCGGTACAATGTTAAAAAAAATGTGTGGCTTTTCTATCACATAAGGATTCAAAGGCCGCTCATGAATGGTAGAACGAAGGGACATTAACAATGCCCCAGCTGGACAATGCCTTGGTGACTGACCATATATAATATGATCATTGCCTAAGCATCCTCTCCACCGTAGCTAGTACCAGAGAGGGCCAGGCAATGACAACCGAGGACTCAGCAGGTTGACCTATAGCTCCCCCAACTCCTCATCCCTAGCTCATAAGGATGATGAGGTTGCAGACACCACAAGAAATTATTGAGCTTGAGCGGAACTCGATCTCCCGTCCAGCAGAATGCAAGGCAAGAACGTTTCCAATAGTCCGCCATGATATGCCATAGGATGGTTGGATGCGAAATGGCGACCTTTGGACTCTATTTATCCTGTTGAGACAACAGTTTATTATTGATGCCATTAAGGGGGTAAGGTTGATAGGTCTGTACATCCCTTAGAAATACCATGGGTGTGGAAATGCGAACGAGGCTAAATATGTATGAAATCAACAAATAACCTTTCAAAAAAAAAGGTTATGGGAAAATGGATGAAATTTTTGTAGCATAGCAGTTAGACACCAAAAAGAAAAGCTTATTTTCATCGACTTTTCATGTCACGAAAGGCATTCCCTTGATGGCAAATCAGCTGTATACATTCCACTGGTTGATTCTGATAATGATGTTTCATGTGTAGAAGCTTATGTCATAAAAAAAAAGAAATTTTCTTGAATGCATACATTCAGATAATCAGTTTTAGTGACAATTGAATACTTTATACGTGTGCTATCATTCTGTGTATCTTCTATTTTTAGACCAGGCACTAGGACATAAAAGCTGCTTGGTTCACCTTTTGCAATTAGCTTTGAAGGAAAGCATATGCCTATGATATCCTTGAAGGAGAGAATGATGTATAAGATAAGCACGAGAGAAATAACGTTGGTGGAGAAATTATGAAAACAACGTGATTGTGTGAAAAAGATTTAGAATGTGAGGGTGAATCAAGAAATCTTGAAAACTGGGTAATGTGAAACTGGGTTACATTTGAAATAGGTAAACAGGAAACTTACTCTCGGGTGAAACTGTCTTTTAAGGAGGGTATTCTCTTGAAATCGTACCTCTTGGAAACTGACTGTGAATGAGAGTTTCATAGAAAATGTACCTGTACGAGACTGGATTCAATGGATAGAGAGAGAGAGAGAGAGAGAGAGAGAGAGAGAGAGAGAGAGAGAGAGAGAGAGAGAGAGAGTTTCATAGAAAATAGGCTTCTATGAAAGTGGATTCAATAAATAGAGTTTCATAGAAAATAGGAGACTGGATTCAATGGATAGAGAGAGTCATAGAAAATAGGCTTTTATGAAACTAGATTCAATGGATATAGAGACAGATTTCCATAGAAAAAAAAGGCGTCTGTGAAACTGGAGAGAGAGAGAGAGAGAGAGAGAGAGAGAGAGAGAGAGAGAGAGAGAGAGTTTCATAGAAAATAGGCTTCTATGAAACTGGATTCAATGGGGGGAGAGTTTCATAGAAAACATGCTTCTGCGAAATTAAATAGAGAGAATTTATTAGAAAACGGACATCTATGAAGTTG
The DNA here is from genome assembly GCF_036898095.1 of Palaemon carinicauda. Taxonomy (NCBI): domain Eukaryota; kingdom Metazoa; phylum Arthropoda; class Malacostraca; order Decapoda; family Palaemonidae; genus Palaemon; species Palaemon carinicauda. The sequence continues at coordinate 19,420,504 of NC_090754.1, forward strand.
GCTCTGATGGAGCAAGTTTCATAGAAAACGTGCCTCTATGAAATAGGATTCAGTGGAAAGAATTTCATGGAAAACATACCTTCATGAAATTGGATTCATTGGAGGAAGAGAGTTTCATAGAAACTAACCTCCTACCAAACAGGATTCAACATAAAGAATTTCATAGAAAAAAGCTCCTATGAAACAGGATTCAACGGAGAGAATTTCATAAAAAACAAGCTTCTATGAAACAGGATTTAACATAGAGAATTTCATAGAAAACAAGTTTCTATGAAACAGGATTCAACATAGAGAATTTCATAGAAAAGAAGCTTCTATGAAACATCATTCAGCATAGAGAGTTTCAGAGAAAAGAAGCTTCTATTAAACAGGATTCAACGGAGAGATTTTCATAGAAAACAAGCTTCTTTGAAACAGGATTTACCGTAGAGAATTTCATAGGAGAGAAACTTTTATGAAACATCATTCAACATAGAGAGTTTCATAGAAAATAAGCTATTATGAAACAGGCTTCAAGGGAGAGAATTTCATAGAAAAGAAGCTACTATGAAAC
>NC_090754.1:19426056-19461056 GCF_036898095.1 Palaemon carinicauda
TCAGCTGAGTGTGTATATCTATCTCCTTGTCTTATTTCTATTTATTCATTCATTCTTTAACATTTCTTCAGGTTTCAGATTAATAGGGTAGGGGTTTAAGAATACTACCACCGTAAGTCCTGCGTGTCTTAGAAAACTGCCTTGTAGTCGTGCCTTTTATTTTTTTCTTTTTTAAACGGCTAGGCCCCCTGCTATTAACTGTGGAAACTACTGCCTTTCAGTTGGACTGTGTACAGTGTGTAGTCAAAGGCTGGGCCCATCGCCAATAACTGTAGTTGATGACTGCAAGACCATGCGATCGTAAAACCCTTTGCCAAATTTATAAATCATGCCTGAGGCATTGGGCAGATCGCTTCAGGAAACCGACTCCTTAATGTAGGTATATCGGTTATGGGAAGGATTTATAATAGTGAGACACAGGTTAATTGATCTGTGTGTCTGTACGTCTGCCAGTGTCAGTAATTTATTTTTTATTTTCATTTGCAACTTTTGTGGTTTGTTTTACCTTGACTCCTTTACTCTCACCTACATTATGGACGATCTGTTAGGCAAAAGCCTACATCTTTTTTTACGGGTTGTCGACACAAGAGCCCGTGTTCCAGCCATGTGTTGGGCAAAGCTAAAACGAACGAACGAACGAACGCCCACTTTAATGGGTAATGGATTTTTTGGTCCATTGCAAACGAATCTGTTCCCATTTTGGTAGGTTTTAGCAAATCTTTAAAAATAACTTCCCATTTTCATGGAAGGCCTAATAAACCATAACGTGGTTATGTAAATGCACTCAAACCTACATATGTACTGTATATATATATATATATATATATATATATATATATATATATATATATATATATATATATATATATATATATATGTGTGTGTGTGTGTGTGTGTGTGGGTGTGTATGTATATATACAAATATAGTCATATATAGTTTTATATATGCACACATATTGTATATATATATATATATATATATATATATATATATATATATATATATATATATATATATATATATATATATAAATCCACAAAATGGTTTTTACTTAATGCATTGTTATGGATGTACGATCTTATTTCACAGTCACTAGTGTACAATGTATAAGAGCATCTAAACAGATCGGAAGATAAAAAGAATACAAGAAATTCCTCAAAGCAACGCCATTAATACAAAGCTCTCATCTTGCACCCACTAATCCTCAAGTTACTGTCTGCCGGCAACAACGTACACCATTTGTCTCATCACCATTCATAGAAACTCGTTGCGTCAGGATGAGATTTCATTCAGTAAACTGAGCGCCGTGGCATTGTACGCAATTCCTCCAATCAGCGTAATAGCTGTTTCTCTTTATTTCGCTATCGCTTTGATTAACAGAGATTCCAATGGCGCTTCGGTAATGGCTCAGCCGCAGGATTCGTCGTCCACCAATTCGGCCGATAAACGGCCAATTCTGACGGGGCGTTGTTCACTGGCTGGTTGGTTGATTCCGCTTTTGAGTCGAGTCTGAGCTTTTGTTGATAATTGATTGGCTTCTTTGTTTAGGTAATCAGATGTCGCCATGACTACAGTCACCAAACGAATAATATTGCTGACAAAACAATTGGTTTTTCCCAAGAAATTATTTACTACAACAGTTTCTATACTATTGTTATCTATTATTGATGACGAGGCAATAATCTTTTTCCAAGGTAATGATTTTACTACGTTTTCTATACAATTATTATTTATTTTAAGTTAAATTGGTGATAAATACTAACAATATAGAAAAGGAAAATATGAACGAATAGTGTCCACATAAAATCATTGGCGATGGGTATCACATATTTCAACTTGAGCTTTTATGCAGATATGAAGATGCTTGTGCCCCGATGGTGGCCTATTGGAAACGTCCTTGCTTGTTGATCACCGGACTGGGAATCGAGTCCCTCTCAATTTCGATGGTTTCTTGTAGTGTCTGCAACCTCACCATCCCTCTGAGCTAAGGATAGGGATTTGAGGGGTCAGTTATAGGTCTAACTGCAGTGCTGAGTGTTTAGCAGTCTCTTGGGCATTGTCCTATTTAGGCATTGTCCCTTTCTTCTGTCCATGAGCGGAAAAAAAAATATAGAATGCCTTCATGCATGAAAGCAAAGTAAACAATTGTCTTGTTGGAAGCACTTGGGACGTTAACTGGCCCAATGCACATGCATCTGTAGTTTCATTCCATCAATGCTTCACCATCAGTGACTGAATGCAACTTTTGTTATTTCTGTTGCTTAGCGGATCTACAGTATAGTTAACAGAGTGACTCACTGGTCAGCAGTTGCAATGCCTAAGGAGGGGATTCTTCTTCTTCTTCCTCTCCTTCTTCTTCTCCTTCTTCTTCTTCTTCTTCTTCTTCTTCTTCTTCTTCTTCTTCTTTTCCTTTTTCTTCTTCTTCTTCTTCTTCTTCTTCTTCTTCTTCTTCTTCTTCTTCTTCTTCTTCTTCTTCTTCTTATTATTGTAGTATTTTTTGCTTATTTTTCTTTTATTTTAATACTATAATTTTGATAATAATAATAATAATAATAATAATAATAATAATAATAATAATAATAATAATAATAATAATCTCACGAAATTCATCAACTCACTAAGCAAACACCCCTTAGACTCTTAAAGTGATTGTCATTTTACAAAATGTTACAATAAAGTTTTTAAACGTTATCAAAACAAAGCTTTCTTATTTTTTGTGCTTTCGGGATGAAAAATAAAATCTTCAGAATTACTGTCAATATCATATTCAACAACATCGAAGAATATTGGAAATTACATTTACATTAATTTTTTTTTCTTTTTTTGCGGTCTGAAGCATAGGGTGGTTTGCCGTCCTTACACCTCAAGCGGTGCACTGTAGGCATTAGGTAAGGGTCTCTGCAGCGTCCCTCAGTCTCGGTTTTACAAAAACTCTTAAGACTTATCTGCAACCCAGAATTCATGGTTGCATTTCCCATACTGAAAAGTGCTGCCATCTGTTGAGAAATCGACCAACTAATGTCAACGTTATTTTTGCTTAATTTTAGCAACTTAGTCCAACCTCTTAGGACTTTTCCTTCATAGTGCAACTGGTAGGCTTTTACCCATTTATACCTTTACTTTAGAGTGCAGCTGAAGGTTTTCCAGCTAATTTTACCTTTTACTTCATAGTGCAAGTGGAAGTTTTTAACTCCATTTCACCTTTTGCTTCATAGTGGAACTGGAAGTTTTCCAGCGAATTTTACCTTTTGCTTCATAGTACAACTGGACGGTTTTCCCCCTTCTTTCACTCTGTCCTAATGATTGATTAATTCTATAAATTCCATAAATCTAAAATCTAAAAATTTTATTTCACCTACCAACTTTCTCTACCATTTTCAAATTGATTAGAATAACTTCGTTTCTAAACCAGCAAAAACTTTGGCTATAGTTAAAGTCCTCATAAACAAATTCCGCTTGTAACCCTTGAGAAAACACAAAAAGGATATTTGAATTTATCTGCCACTTCGATAGATTTTACTTAATCGGTCGAGAGAAAAGTGAATCTAAAACTCTAAAATATGGTGATCTTTCAAAAAAACAAAGAAAAAAAAAAAGAGAAAAGAACAGCCTAAAACTTTATAGAAGAATATAACCTGAATTTTAGCTTCGTCAAATTTCTCAGCCCCAGGAGAGTATTCATTCCCCCAGGAGAGAGAGAGAGAGAGAGAGAGAGAGAGAGAAAGAGAGAGAGAGAGAGAGAGAGAGAGAGAGAGAGAGAGGGAGAGTTCACTTATATCTTGGCAAAAAATTAGGTTCAAGATATAACAGAAGCAATCGACGATCTGATGAAAAAATAAATTTGAGGTCAAAAACAGGAACGAAACGTCCAGAAAATATTTTTATCTGTGAGAATCGTTTTCCCAACTGACTGCAAAGAAGTCATAGTCCTTTAGTCAAAATCACAAGGATGGAAATGTTTTTAGGGTGTTACCAGCAGTTTTGAAATAATGTAAAAGATATTCAAAGGAAATTTGGAGAAGAAGCAATGGTTTACAATGCCCACGTAGTTTAGTATCATTATTATTATTATTATTATTATTATTATTATTCATCCATTTATTCCGTTTTCTTGAATGGAGAAATATTGAATTATAAGCTTCAGATAGAGACGACTGGCGAAAGCTAACATAGGCCCTTTGCGTCAATAGGCCTGGGAGAAGATGATGATGATCATGATGATGATGATGATGATTATTATTATTATTATTATTATTATTATTATTATTATTATTATTATTGGAATGAGCCAGACAGCCTGAAGCATACAGCACATGGATCGACTAAATGGAAATATGGAATATGTTAAATTTGTACATGTAATTCATAACAATAACCTTATACCTGTCGAATTCAGGTGTTTTGTACTTAGAATTGAAATCAACCCATCTCCACCATTGTACTCTAGCTAGATGAGATGTCTGTACTTTGCTTTTGATTAATGATAATTTTGCACATTTAGATGTGTTTTTCATATTCAGATTAGCCATATATTTTACTACCTTAGTATCTCTCTTATACCTCGGAATCAGAGACCCAAGAGGGAAACAACTCAAATATATAGCTTCTGGCGGGTCTGGGAATCGAACCCTGGTCCAGGAAACTGGTACGACGCTGACAGTATTCAGCCACAGAGATAAAAGTCAATGACAATTTTCCTATGCTTATACCTGTCGAATTCAGTTTTTTTTTTTTTTTTTTTTTTTGTTTATGGACTTAAAATTGAAATCAACCCATCTCCACCATTTTAGCTAGCTGGTATGTTTGTACTTGGCTTTTTGATTAATGATAATCAATCATTAATCAAAAGCCAGGTGCATGTCTATACACTTATGATATTAGACAAGGAAAGATAAGTACTTTCAGAAAGTGAATATTAAATTCAAGGCTATGAAAATTCATATATGACGGAAGTTGTACCACAGCAGGGTTTGACCATAAGATTCTTAAGGATTGTAGTGGCATATTGGAAACGTCTCTGCCTGGCGATCGCCAGAGTGGGATTAGAGTCCAGCTCAAGCTCAATAGTTTCTTGCAGTGTCTGCAAACTCACCATCCTTGTGAGCTAAGGTTGGAAGAGCCTATAGGTCTACCTGCTGAGACCTCAGCAGCCATTGCCTGGCTCTCCTTGGTCCTAACTTGGATAGAGAGAGGGGTTAGGCGCTTATTATATGTATATATGGTCAGTCTCTATGGCCTTATACTGCTACCTAGGGCATTGTCACTATCCCTTGCCTCTGCCATTCCTGAGCGACCTTTAAACCTTTAAAGTCGAGGTCAGAAATTTTCTTTTCCCCTCTACCCCCAGACTATGGACTTCCCTCGCTACGTTTTTGACGTTCTGATCTTGTTTTCATCTGGTCTTGTCTAGCTCAAATAGCCAATACAAGAGAAGAAAAATAGTGTCTCAATCATGCAATAAATTTCTAACATCTCCCCGAGCCCTGGAGTCCTAGACCTGCGACAAATAAGTCTAAAGAGACTAAACACCAGATTTCATCAAAATAATGTTAAGGGGATTAAACTCCAAATTTCGATGCAATAACCTTACCGAGGAAAGTAATTTTGGTTCGTTATCTTCAATGAAGGTGTTGCCTTCCAGCAGTTGAAGAGGGAGGTTTTTCTTAGCCTGGAAGAACGCTTTCCATAACCTTCTATTACGCCCGGAAATCATCATTAGGAATATTGAGAAAACACACGATTAGCTTCATCATTTTAAACTTCCACATGAATGCTTTGCATCAATATTCATGGCTTCTTGGTGTGTACGTGGATTTTCTTATGTCAGGATGTAAAATGGCTTAATCAGTGTGTAAAGGTTATATACATGCATACACACACACACACACACACACACACACATATATATATATATATATATATATATATATATATATATATATATATATATATATATATAATAAATTTTGCGTATTTAAACGTGTTTTTCATATTTAAAATAAGCCATATATATCAACACATTAAAGTCTGGATTCTCTTAACAACCTCGGGATCAGAGCCCCAGGCGAAATCACTCAAAGACTATAGTATATGTTCGGCCAGGGTTCGAACCCTGGTCCAGGATACTTGTGTGACACACAAGTATCCTGGAACAGGTTGTGAAGAGAATCCTGGACCAGGTTGTTAAGAGAATCCAGACTTTAAAGTGTTAATATATATGGCTTATTTGATATATATACAGTATATATATATATATATATATATATATGTATGTATGTATGTATGTGTGTGTGTAAATATGTGTGCGTATATATTTACTTGAAATATGAATATACATGTACTTTTGAACACACACACACACACACACACACACATATATATATATATATATATAGACACACAAGCTTTTATATTCATTAAGTTTTCGTAACTCCACTTATGTTAAATTATATCAAATGATGTGCTGGTCTGCGGGTATATACAAGTATGTGATATATGGTGACTATGGGATGTGGGCGAAAGGTCAGAGAGAGAGAGAGAGAGAGAGAGAGAGAGAGAGAGAGAGAATTGAACAAACAAATTGAAATTTTCTTGCTATTGTTTTTTGATTTAGCATTAATTGGTCATTAACTTTATGGTTTTTAACGACCAGTTTATTTGTTTATTCAATACACTCGGTTTTATATTTGTTTGGATCTATCTTTTATATTCTATGTCCTAATTTTGCTGTCTAATTTTTTTCTTTTCCCAATAGATTTTAATAATATAGACATTTTAGTCAGTCATTATTTGCATCTTAGAATGTTACAAAAATATGAAAATTAAATAATTTTGCAATGACCTTTAAACTTTTTATGAAATTGATGTATTTTAGATTGTTTATTAAAAAACTTTATTACGATTTTTCAAAAGGAAAACATGATCATTTGCTTACTTGGAATTTCAAATATATTGCATAATGGTTAAATTCCTGATATGATTAAAAAAAAAAAAACACTAACGATTATTTTTCAAACTTTCTCTATAGAGCACAGGATTCTTTTAGCATGCAATTATAATTTTTTTCTATATAATCATTATGGTAATAGTTGAGCGTGTATGTAATTTTAAGGTCTTGTTAGTGTGCGACTGAAAGTAATGGAAGAATACGCCTGCCAAACCTGTAGCAGATACACTCACACAAACACACACTCACACACACACACACACACACACATATATATATATATATATATATATGTAGATAGATGGATAGACAGAAAGAGGGATACTGAATTAAATGTTGAGATGTTTTTATGGCCCAAACACGCACACACACGCACATACAGTATATATATACACATATACATACATATGTATATATATATATATATATATATATATATATATATATATATATATGTTGAGCGAATGGAAATTGGCTGTCTGCTAAAGAAGGTGATGAATGAAAGAGTTGATGGGAGATGTACAAGAGGAAGGCCATGGTTTGGGTGGATGGAAGGAAGCTCTGGGTGATAGGAGGATAGATGTGAGAGAGGCAAGAGTGTGTGCTAGAAATAGGAATGAATGGCGAGCGATTGTGACGCAGTTCCGGTAGGCCCTGCTGCTTTCTCCGGTGCCTTAGATAACCGCGGAGGTAGCAGCAGTAGGGGATTCAGCGTTATGGAGCTTCATCTGGGGTGGATAACGGGGGGAGGGTGGGCTGTGGCACCCTAGCAGTACCAACCGAACTCGGTTGAGTCCCTTGTCAGGCTGGGAGAAACGTAGAGAGGAGAGCCCCCCCCCCCTCCCTTTTTTTTATGTCGGCTACCCCCCAAACCTGGGGGAAGTGCCTTGGTATATATATATATATATATATATATGTATATATATATATATATATATATATCACCCTGTTAATCTCGGTTAATTACCAATTGGCGAATACCAACAAATATTACTAACCACATAAAAAGAATGACCAAAACCCTCTTATAGATCAATGAACTTGCGAGCGAGCCACTTTTTGAGTGTTTGAAAGAACACGTTCTTTTTTTTGCATCCCTTCTTAATTCGATTGTGGATACCTTCAGCATTGGGATAATTCTATTGCAGGACAAATTAACTGCCAATAAATTGTATTAACACATGAGAATACTGAATGACACGTGACTTCTCTCTAGGTAAATTTGTTCGCAGGTGATTCATCTGTAGGAAAGTTATATCTTAATTAAGTAGATTCTTTCTTGAGTAAAGTATTTCCTAAGTAGATTCATTCTTGAGTAAATTATTCCTAAAGTAGAATAATTCTTGAGTAAATTATTTCCTTAAGTTGATTTATTTCTGAGTAAATTATTTCTTAAGTAGACTCATTCTTGAGTAAATTATATCCTAAGAAGACTCATTCTTGAGAAAATTATTTCTTAAGTAGATTCATTCATAGAGAGAGTTTTCCCAGGTAAATTCTTGCATAGATGAATTCTTTGTAATTCATATTCATATATATGTAAATTCGTTCATCAGTAGATTCATCCATGTGTAATTTCTATTGTAGGCAGAGATGAGGAAAATAATTTTTATCATATCTTGGTTAGCAAAAGTAGTAATAAACTCCAATATATCCCTTTTCATGTAGAGTGTTAGATTTTTTACATGTTTTCCATCTATCTATCTCTGTCTGCTTTTATCTTTCTCATTAGTATTTGAAGATATCTCTCCGTCTCATTCCTCTGCTCTTAAGGCGATTGAGTAAAGCTTATCTCTCTCTCTCTCTCTCTCTCTCTCTCTCTCTCTCTCTCTCTGCGTTTCCCCTGTAAAATGAAAATACATATGAAGTCCATGATATCAAATTCTCCCCATCGTGCTTGGATGGAAGCATTCAAATGTTCACTTGTCCGTGCTTATTTACTTATGTTTTCGCACGCACGCCATGCAAGGTCCCCCAAACATGCTCTGTAACTCTATTAAATATCCTCTATAACTCTATTAATTCATTCCTGGTGCAGCTAACCAGGCATTGATCCACCCCTCTGGCAGTTCTTCCTATTTCAGTTTTGACAAGTAAATATATAAAGGAATATATGATTAAATAAGTAAATATGCAAATAAATCATTTACTTTGATAGATGATGAATACACAGATAAATCAATAAATAGGTAGAATCATAAAAGAATGAATTAATGTGTTCTGATACCTAAATGATTAATAATTACTAATGTCAAGAGATTAGAGAGATCTAATTGTTCACTTAGACTAAATATTATTGATATTAGCTAAAAGAGCCTTGGCTTCCAAGTAAATAGGCGTTATTGCATCTAAACTACGATATATCGATGCTCAAAGGGCAGGTATTGACCTGATGCTGCCAACACCTCATGGGAATTATAAAAACATTGACTCTACAAAGACAGAAGTTTATATGAATCATGCCAGTGATTTTAGCACGTTATAACGTTGTAAACATTGTAGAGGTTATATGAGGAAAATACTGCTTGTAATTTGAGCTAAATGTAAGCGTTATCTTAGAAAATGTATACAAGTAAATCTTCCCTCAATGTAAAAATCACCAATCACTAACTTTTATCTTCAAACTAGAGTAGTCATATCTTGAGATTTGAGCCTATTGAAAGTGTTATTATAGAAAACGTATACAAGTAAATCTTCCTTCAAGGTAAAAATCACCAAACGCTATCTTTTGTCTTTGAACTAAAGTAGTCATATCTTGCGAATAACGTGGGATATTAAACAGAGTGGTGGTGAAGTCTAAGTTGTGTTACGATTATTATAGCTGGAGGATTTCAAGATATTTATAATGCTGTTTGCGGTGCCATATTAAGATCCAGAGGGAGCCAGGGAATTAGATGGCGAGATAAGGTGTAAGATGATATGGGAAGAAGAGGTTTGGTGGAAAAGGATGCCTTTGATAGAAGGCATTGGCGAGGGCGCATCAGGCAACCGACCCCTTAATGTAAGGGGAACGGAGGTAAAGAAGATTAAGTATAGTAATTGTACAGCGAGTGGATTATCAATGTGGTATTATAGTGTTTTCCGTTTTAATAACGATATTAAAATGCTATTCAATGAAATGTATACACTATATATCTTTTTGAGAGAGAGAGAGAGAGAGAGAGAGAGATGAGAGAGAGAGAGAGAGAGAGAGAGAGAGAGAGAGAGAGAGAGAGAGAGAGAGAGCACCTCGCCAAAGTCCTTTCATTATGATGACATTTACATCTGACGTTCTTCTTCTTCTTCTTCTACTCTTTGAAGCCGCGACCTTCAGCAATCGACTAACTACTAGGCACCTAATTTACTGCTATTATTCTCTACAGAGACATAACTGATGTTAAAGAACTTATGCATCCAAATAATTTTTCCTGAGATGGTTCGAACTGCTTATCATTCCGTCACGAGAGAGAGAGAGAGAGAGAGAGAGAGAGAGAGAGAGATTTGACCTCTCCAATTTTGTCATTCCTCCCTTTAAGATCCTCATCCGTCCTCTTTGTTTGCAATCATAAAAAAGCGAAGTTTTTATTATTCCTCAGTTGCTATTTTTACTGTCGAAAGATCTCCCCTTCTGTACGTCTTCAATCAAGCGTCACCTAAACAGTAATATTCAAGTTAATACGAATATTATCTTTGTTTGAATATTTGTTAACATAAATAGTACTTTCAGAGTCTTTCCCCTAATATTTTCACCATTCCTTTTTTTCAGAGAGGGAAGGATTATTTAGAATATTATTTTGTTTAACATGACTTTGGGGTCATGTTCATAACGTGTTTTAGAGGGTAGGAAGTAGTTTTTATTATTTCTAAATAGAACAATTGTTGATTATTATTATTATTATTATTATTATTATTATCATTATTACTAGCTAAGCTAGAACTCTAGCTGGAAAAGTAAGATGCAATAAGCCCAACGGCTCCAACATAGCCTAGTGAGAAAAGCAAATAAAGAAAAAAACAACATGTCAAATTTAAGAACAATAACAACATTGAAATAAATCTTTCATATATAACTATAAGAACATCAATATAACAAGAGGAAAATATATAAGATAGAATAGCGTGCCTGAGTGTTTTAAAACTTCTCTTGTAGTTTTTTTCCTTATTTCCTTTCCTCATTGAGATATTTTCCCTGTTGGGGCCCTTGGGCTCATAGCATCCTGCTTTTCCAACTAGGGTTGTAGCATGGCAAATGATAATAATAATAATAATAATCATAATAATAATAATAATAATAATAATAATAATAATAATAATAATATTAATAGTTTCATTGACCTTTTCTACTGAAAGAAAAAAAAGTAATGTTCTCCCAGTTTTGTAACATGGCTTAATTAGTACATCTTTGGAGTCAATTTGCTTAAGCGTTTTTAATTCATATGTCCTCCAAAGATAATAGCTGGATACAGACAAGTCCATGTGAAGTAATTAAGAGAAACTAGAGGCAATTTAGATGAGAGGTCAGTGACTCTTCTTCGTGGAGATTCATCTTTCTCTTGTTGATCAGTTTCTTTGCTTTTTCATAGACTGGGGATGTTAAGTCATATAGCAACCTACGCCGATGTTATAATTGAGAAGATATGTTGGAAACATGATTATAATCATTATAAAAGACTAAGACAAGACCGATGCTCGTATTTTCAAATAATCATTACGTTCACTATACCGGTATATTCCTTATCCCATACATGAATTAGATTTTGCAGTATTGAAATAATCTCACACCTGTCTTTTTTCATTCCAGGTAAGGGATGTTTAATCATCATAGAGATAAGTCAAATCTTTAAGGTAAGTTGCAAGATTTTTTTTTTATATATATTACATTTAGTCTCTTGCACATACGTTTAGTTATCATAAATATAACTGGCCAGACAATGAACAAACTTTCATTGTACTGAGATCATGTATACAGTGTAAAGTTCACTGATGCTGGGCCAGTTTAAAGACAGGTCAATGCCTAAAGAACAATATTAATGCCTATTACCACCTAAGTAAAACCTGGGTGAAAAGACTTAAGGTATTAATATTTCAAAGACCCCATCACAGACTCACAGTAATGGTATGTTATGAGAATGCTTGTTTTGGATGATGTTTTCATTTTGGGATCTAATATAAACCTCTTTTTGATATATTTCTATAAATCATAACTCAAAAAGGTAATTTATTTATTTTTTTTTTGGCAAAACTTAGGTAAGAGTTAATGAACTTACAGTATATTCAATTGTAAAAAAATATCATTGACAAATGGGGTCGATTATCTTATATTTGGTAAGTGTATGAAAGCAAATTCAAAACGGCAAGGGAAAGGGAGTTTATAATGCTAGAGAGCGAAAAGTCAAAATGACTGAAGAGGACTTCAAAATCGTGAGAGAAAATATTTAACATGAGGGAGAGCAAAATATACAAACTGGAGAGAGAGAGAGAGAGAGAGAGAGAGAGAGAGAGAGAGAGAGAGAGAGAGAGAGAGAGAGAGAGAGAGAGAGAGAGATTTAATCTAAATTTCTTTAGTTTACAAGACTATAAACCCACTAGATATGCACCCCATTTCGAATCAGCTCTTACTTACATCACAGAGAATATGAAAGCACTTACCATTTGTGCCCCGATCCATTCTGGATTCTGTTTGCAACAAATTCCTCTGAACAAGTGTCCAATTTCACTTTGTAAATTCATAGCAATATTTTACTATCACTTACATCGACTGGCCTGAAGAGTGCGTATTACATTGCTTCAGTTGCAACGTCAAAAATGCGATTAAAACTGTGTCATTTTAGTCTTGCGTATCAAACCAAAAGTTAATTTCACTGGAATTTTTCTGACGTTTCCCACTTTTTGTTGACTCTGTTGGAAATGTCAAAACTTGACGTTTTTTTGATAACGGATTTGACGGACCTCGTCTTGTAACGCTAATTCGAGCTCGCAACGTTTTGTTATTGCTGTATTTTCTTTCCCCTGACATTTTTTTTATCTTTGTTATTGAAGGTTATTACTTCAGAAGGGTCAAATCACGAGCAGGTCTTTCTTCAGACAGTCAAGACAATGTTTATAACGTTTCCAGAAGTCTCAAGTCATTAGAAATTCTTATTAGTTGGCTGCTCTTATGTCAGCACAGGGTTTTGTTTACAGAGTAGTCAGTTTGTGGTTTACTTCTCTTATTTGAGTGTTGATCATGGCACGAATAAAGCAGTTCATAGCTTCTCTATTTCATAATAATTCTGAATAGATTTAACACTGAAAAACTAAAAACAATATATTTTTTTTAATAAAAGGAAGAGCATAACTCTATACCTATTAAGGGTAAGAAATGTTAGAGAGAGAGAGAGAGAGAGAGAGAGAGAGAGAGAGAGAGAGAGAGAGAGAGAGATTTTAACTTTTTCACAAGAGCAAACCGGTGAGAGGTCATCTCCATATCCTTTTAGGGAGGATGGAAAAATCATAATCTCATTTCTATTCATTAAATTTTTGTTTTACTCCCTAAGGTAGTCAACCAGTTTAGAAATATATCTATAATCATGGGGTTTTGCTATTATATTTCCCTATTGTTTCAGCACGCGCAAATATAAACTGCAAATGGATTTGCATTACTCTTTCAGTAGGAGAGTTACTCCTGATAGTTCACTACACGACGCGTTTAGCATTTAATTTATTGTAAATTACGGTAGAAAATTATATAATCGATATAAAATCTCCTATATAAGCTGTTAGTTCTTTTAGTCATTATAGTCTTAAAAAACTGATCATAAGATTTTGGCATTACGTTTGTCAAAGGTATCCTGGAACACTTCGAAATGATGACTTTTAAGATACGTAACTTAAGTTGCTACTGTACATTGTTAAAAAAACGCAATTTTAATCGGAAATTCTCCAAAAAAAATATAGTTCTTAGCCATATTCCAGTAAAATACTTGCGGCCGTGATTTTACCCTACTTTGTCATTTACGGTTTGATGACCGTAATATCACTCTTTTACGTCAATATATCCGTTTTTAAACGGCAAATGCATGGCAACATTTATTCCAGGATTTTTACTGTTTTTTTTACGGCAACTTTTTAACAGTGTAGAAACATGACCCTTATGGCTTGGACCCAAATATTTTCCCCTCAGAAATTTCAATCAACATTGCACCCTTAGTCTTTAGATCTTAAAGGCATATAACAGGTGAAAAAAGACAATATCAGCCATAATAGTAGATAGTTGATAGTAGATTTGTAGATAGTAGGTTGGTCAGAGCACAAGCCACCAGATGAGATACTAATGCTAAGGGAGTTATGGGGTCCTTTGATTGGCCAGACAGTACTAGTTTGGATCGCTCTCTCTGGTTACAGTTAATTTTGTCTTTGCCTACATATACGCCGAATAGTCTGGCATATTCTTTTCACATTCTCTGTCCTCTTACTCCTGAAAACTCTGAGATTATCAAACAATTCTTCTTTGCACAAGGGGTTAACTACTGCACTGCAATTGTTTAGTGGCTACTTTCTTCTTGGTAAGGGTAGAGGAGACTCTTTAGCTATGGTAAGCAGCTCTTCTAGAAGGACACTCCAAAATCAAACTATTGTTCTCTAGTCTTGGGTAGTGCCATAGCCTCTGTACCATGGTCTTGAACTGTCTTTGATTAGAATTCTCTTGCTTGGGGGTACACTCGCGCACGCTTTTCTATGTTATTTCTTTCTTGTTTATTTGAAATTTTTCATAGATCATATATGAACTATCTAATTTAATGCTGTTACTGTTCATATTATATTTTATTTTTGTTTATTACTTTTCTTGAAGTTTTTTATTCCCCTGTTTCCTTTCCTCACTGGGCTATTTTTCCCTGTTGGAACCTCTGTGCTTATAGCATCTTACTTTTCCAATTGGGATTAAAGCTCTGCGTGTTATAATAATAACAACAACAACAACAACAACAACAACAATAATAATAATAATAATAATAATAATAATAATAATAATAATAATAATAATAATAATAATAATAATAATAATGGTATTTTCTGTGGTTATGGGCATTGGGCACTGATCATATGTATATATGGTCAATCTCTAGAGCATTGTTCTGCTAACTAGGGCATTGTCACTGTCCCTTGCCTCTGTCATTTATGAGTGGCCATTAAACTTTCAACACGACGTAATGTAGCAGATATGAAAAAAGTGTCTACTTCTCTTCTGATTCGACAGTGTAACTTCTCCAACTGAAACTTACCGCTTACTGAGAAACAAAAATACGAGCTGGTGACTCACTCTTTTCCCTAAAATATCATATAATAATGATTATGATATAGGAAAAGAGATTTCAGTATCTGATGTAGTCGATGGCCCTTAATAGGTTCTTTTTCATCTTGTATTTTAATATGTAACTCTCTTATATCATAAAGAGCATGTGTCTGGCTATATATATATATATATATATATATATATATATATATATATATATATATATATATATACATAAATTTCCGGTCATGCTTGGGTAGGGGGTAGAGGGAGTAGCCATACCCTGGTGAGAGAGAGGTGTGCGAGTATGTGCCGTCATTTTTTATGAGTCACGTAGGCTAGTATATAGTATATAGCTTACTATATATATATATATATATATATATATATATATATATATATATATATATATATATATGTGTGTGTGTGTGTGTGTGCGTGTGTGTGTGTGTGTGTTGCTGTTTTTACATACATAGATCAACCTCCTCA
The DNA here is from genome assembly GCF_036898095.1 of Palaemon carinicauda. Classification (NCBI taxonomy): domain Eukaryota; kingdom Metazoa; phylum Arthropoda; class Malacostraca; order Decapoda; family Palaemonidae; genus Palaemon; species Palaemon carinicauda. Next base: position 19,441,744 of record NC_090754.1, read on the forward strand.
CTTTTCTACTTCCCATTTGTATCAATTGAACTATTTCGGTACACTAGATTATGATAATATACAGCAATAGTAATGTATAAATTTTCTTATCGTTAAATTCCTTTTGAACGTTAAATTAGTATTTCAGCAAAATACTTCATTATTTCACCCGAATAGTCTGTCGGAATTTTTCGCAAATTACATGTAATAATAAAATAATTTTCGGGAATTACTTTTCTCTTTTAATACAGTAATTGAATTGCTTTAATTTTCCATTGAAGTCTCAGCGATCTGATTACTAATGGAAAGAACAAACAGTATTGATTAGAAAAAAAGCTAATTCAATCAATCATTAAGAAAAGAACCCTAATATTTGTTAATGTTGTTCATAATCTGATTGGCCACTTCATTCTATTTGCTCATACCTCTAATAACAGCAATAATGTCATTAACTGTTAGTAATTGTTATGTCAATCGAATTTGTTTGGGTTTTTGGCCAAATAATGATGAACCTATTTTCATAATCAGCGATTTTAGGGACGTTGAATTCAATTTATGTTTACTGATGAAATTAATTGACTGCGGGTAACTGCTGGTGATAACAGCAACAGTGTTTTAAATTCAGTGTTTATGTTCATTTACGATATTTTGTTGAGTGTTGGGAGCGTTACGCGTTCCATCCGAAAGATTTGCCATTGAGAATGAAGTTAATACGAATGCATTTGTACCCAAAACTACGTGAATTAAGTTCATATGAACACAGCTATTACCTTCACCAAGGAGGTTATAAAGTCGTGTCAGTTTATTCATTCGTCTGTGTCTGTCTGTGGACAGGATTATGTCAGAACTACGCTACGGATTCTGACGAAATTTTCACCACAGCTAAATCTTAGGACATGTACGGCCCCATTAAATTTTGGAAATAATACCGATCCGGATTCTAGATCCGGATTTGCATTTTTCGGGTGTTTGTGGATAGGATTACGTCAAAGCTACTTGGATTTTGACAAAATTTTCTCAACAGATAGATCTTAGGTCATGAACGACCCCATTAAATTTTGGAGATGATCCGGATCCGGATTGTGGATTCTGATTTGTATTTCTTTGCCATCTACAGTAAACACATGAAAAGGGGGTTTGCGCTGTCCGTACACTTTCGCTAAATGTTACAGTAGATTCGTCCATGGTCAGCATATGAACAAATATGTGTTTCGTCCGTAAATTTAAGTAAAATGTTGGCAATATTCATTGGAGGAAGTTTGAAATCTCTGATTTCTCTTGTTTTAAAATAAAACTGAAGCTTTCTCGATGAAATTTAAATAAAAAGGATTGAGAGGCTCATCTGAATTACAATTGTTCTCAGAGATGATATAAATCTCATTTGAATATGATTGTTCTCAAAAATGGGAATATGAAAGAAAAATCACGCGACTTTAATTATTTTCAGCAATGAGAAAAAAAGATGTACTAACAGCTTTATACAGACACGTCATGTCTATTTATTTAGGCTGTCTAATGATGCTATATTAATGCTACTTGGCATTACTAGTTACGTCAGTTTACATAAATTAAAACCAATCTCACTTAATTACGTTTCCAGCTGAGAAGAAAGCTAATTAAAATGCCCTTGTTTTCAAAGCTCTCAGTAGAATATTGGGAGTTGAATAGCAGGACAGGTTTAGAAATGAAACTATAAGAGACATTACTCGAGTGCCATATGTGGATGAGATCATGATGAGTGGTAGATGGAGATAGTTTGGGCATGCTCTCCGCACTCCCCAAGAGAGATTACTGTAGGTCAACAAACCTTCAAGTAGGTTCTACAAGACACTAGAAGACTTGGAAGACCCAGACCTACATGGCTGAGGACTATGAAGCGGGTGGTCTCCCATACAAGCATTGACCAAAGTCAACGGTAGATGTATGAAATAAAGAATACAAAAGCGTAAAGCTATCCCGAATATGATATAATCACATGCACAAAACAAAGTTCACATATACTAAGTTCACCTAATTAGAAAAGGGAATATACAAATAAGATAAAGCTTCTTTATGCATAGTAAAGTTCTCATGCACAAAATAAAGCTCACATGAATCAAATAAAGCTCAAATGAATAGAACTAAGCTCATATGTACAAAATCATTCACTTGCAGATGGTCGGAAGGACTAATGCATAAAATATGCTTTCTGTCGTATAGAATAAGTTCACAATATTATTATTATTATTATTATTATTATTATTATTATTATTATTATTATTATTACTATTATTATTATTATTATTATTATTATTATTATTATTATTAGCCAAGCTACAACCCTAGTTGAAAAAATCAAGATGCTATAAGGCCAAGGGGTTAACAGGGAAAATAGCCCCGTGAAGAAGGAAATAAGTAAACTTTAAGAGTATTAATGAACAATTAAAGTAAAATATCTTAAGAATAGTAATAGCATTAAAGTAGATCTTCCATACCCAAGCTATAAAAACTAAAAAAGTTAACAAGAAGAGCAATAAGATAGAGTAATATACCCGATTGTACCCCCGAGCAAGAGAACTCTAGCCCAAGGCAGTGGAAGACCATGGTACAGAGGCTATACCATTACACAAAACTAGAGAACAATAGTTTTATTTTGAAGTGTCCTTCTCAAGAAGAGCTGCTTACCTTAGGCAAAGAAAATCTTCTACCCTTACCAAGAAGAAAGAAGAAAAAGTGTTTGGTAATCTCAGTGTTGCCAGATGTATGAGGACAGAGGAGAATGGGGAAAGAATAGACTAGACTATTCGGAGTATGTGTACGCAAAGGAAGAATGAGCCGTAACCAGAGAGAGGGATCCAATATAGTACTATCTGGCTAGTCAAAAGACCCAATAACTCTCTAGCGGTAGTATTTCAATGGGTGGTTGGTGGCCTGGTCAGCCTACTACCTATGAATAGAATGGAAATATAAAGCTCATATGAAATGAATGGAGCTTCCATCTACTGAATAAAGTTCATGTTATGAGAATAAAGCCAATAAAAATCACACATATAAAAAAAAAAAAGCTCATATGATTTAGGTAAAAGTAACATGTACTGACTAAAGCTTAAACAAATCACATGTGCAGCCATTAGAAAATAAAGAGGAAATAAGCTCATGTGTTGGAAACAAGATTTTCATGCTCAGACAGAAGCTAATATTAGTAAAATAAAGCTTGAATGCTTTTAAGAAAACTCAAATGTATGCTCTGAAGCTTACAAGAATGAAATGAAGCTCCAATGCATGAAATAAAACTCATATGATTAGAATAAAACTCAAATATGCAGACTAAAGTTCATGTGATTTAAAGAAAGGTGAGATGCATAAAATATAGCTCAGTTGATAATAGTGAAAATCACGCCTTCAGAATAAAGCTCACATGAATAAACAAAAGCTTATTTGATTACAATGAATCTCACATCTTCAGAATAAAGCTCACATGAATAACTAAAGCTTATTTGATTACAATGAAACTCACATCTTCAGAATAAAGCTCACATGAATAACAAAAGCTTATTTGATTACAATGAATCTCACATCTTCAGAATAAAGCTCACATGAATAGCTAAAGTTTATTTGATTACAATGAAACTCACATCTTCAGAATAAAGTTCACATGAATAACTAAAGCTTATTTGATTACAATGAATCTCACATCTTCAGAATAAAGCTCACATGAATAACTAAAGCTTATTTGATTACAATGAATCTCACATCTTCAGAATAAAGCTCACATGAATAACTAAAGTTTATTTGATTACAATGAATCTCACATCTTCAGAATAAAGCTCATATGCATAAACAAAAGCTTATTTGATTACAATGAATCTCACATCTTCAGAATAAAGCTCACATGAATAAACAAAAGCTTATATGATTACAATGAAACTCATGTCTTCAGAATAAAGCTCAAATGAATAACTAAAGTTTATTTGATTACAATGAAACTCACATCTTCAGAATAAAGCTCACATGAATAACTAAAGCTTATCTGATTACAATGAATCATACATCTTTAGAATAAAGCTCACATGAATAAACAAAAGCTTATTTGACTACAATGAAACTCACATCTTCAGAATAAAGCTCACGTGAATAACTAAAGTTTATTTAATTACAATGAAACACATCTTCAGAATAAAGCTCCCATAAATAACTAAAGTTTATTTGATTACAATGAATCTCACATCTTCAGAATAAAGCTCAAATGAATAACTAACTTATTTGATTACAATGAATCTCACATCTTCAGAATAAAGCTCAAATGAATAACTAAAGCTTATTTTATTACAATGAATCTCACATCTTCAGAATAAAGCTCACATGAATAGCTAAAGTTTATTTGATTACAATGAATCTCACATCTTCAGAATAAAGCTCACATGAATAACTAAAGCTTATTTGATTACAATGAATCTCACATCTTCAGAATAAAGCTCACATGAATAACTAAAGCTTATTTGATTACAATGAATCTCACATCTTCAGAATGAAGCTCACGTAAATAACTAAAGCTTATTTGATTATAATGAATCTCACATATTCAGAATAAAGCTCACATGAATAACTTAAGCTTATTTGATTACAATGAAACTCACATCTTCAGAATGAAGCTCACGTAAATAACTAAAGCTTATTTGATTACAATGAATCTTCAGAATGAAGCTCACGTAAATAACTTAAGCTTATTTGATTACAATGAATCTCACATCTTCAGAATAAAGCTCACGTAAATAACTAAAGCTTATTTGATTACAATGAAACTCACATCTTCAGAATAAAGCTCACATGAATAACCAAAGTTTATTTGATTACAATGAAACTCACATATTCAGAATAAAGGTCACATAAATAAACAAAAGTTTATTTGATTACAATGAAACTCACAACTTGAAAATAAAGCTCGAATGAATAATATAAAGCTCACGTCCATAGGATAAAGCTCTCACAAACACAACATTTGAGTGCTAGTTCATTGCAAATATTGGTTTCCTATTATTTTGACAGAATACATAAAAAAAATGTAATGTCAATCTAGCTATTTTTATTTTTGTTTTTTTTTTCATATTTTTGTTTCGAATATTTTCAATGCAGTGGATTTTTTTTTCTTTTTGGTATTGCGATTCATAGTTCCAGTTCATTTTCATAGAAGCATAATATTCTATTGAGTTTTTTCCCAATGCATTCATTTTTTTAATATAAAATACAAAATACTAATGTTCTTTTTAGGATATTAAATATAAAATACGTATGCGTATTTAAGATTATGACTTTTTACATTGTGTGCGTGTCGTAAGTTAAGGTCTGCGACTATTACTTATAATTTATGCAAAATATCATTCTCAATCTTAATCTCATCTTATCAATCTGTGTATATCTCTGTACTTATGGGAACATTCAAAGGCGCAACCATAAAGGTACCCCGCGCACTTTTTGTAAATACACACACACACACACACACACACACACACACACACACACATATATATATATATATATATATATATATATATATATATACATATATATATACATATATATATATATATATATATATATATATATATATTTATATATATATATATATATATATATATATATATATATATATATATATATATATATATATGCATATATACATATATATATTCATATATATATGTATATCTTATGCATATATAAGTATATATACATATATACAGTATATATATACATATATATATATATATATATATATATATATATATATTCATATGCATATATATATATATATTTATATATATATGTATGTATGTATATATGTACACACACACACACACACATATATATATATATATAATTATATGCATATGTATATATATATATATATATATATATATATATGTATGTATATATATACACACACACACATATATATATATTTATATGCATATATATACAATTATATATATATATATATATATATATATATATATATGTGTGTGTGTGTGTGTGTGTATATACATACATACATACATACATATATATATATATATATATATATATATATATATATATATATATATATTCTATTTTACAGCACTTAACTCATGTTTGGTAGGCCCTTGGATTGCTTCTGGCATAACATCCCTCTGTTCAGTACACACACACATACACACTAAAACACACACACACACACACACACACACACACATATATATATATATATATATATATATATATATATAAACATAAAACATAGTAGGGTCTTAATTTTTACTATTAGTTCTACTCTGAGCTCAGCATCGAATCCTTGGCCCGTCAGAAGTATTTGTCATAAAGGAATTTGGCATTGGGTCTGTAACCCCAGGGTAGAGCTAATTTGTCATTGAAAGGTATTTGAGACTCATTTGGAAAAAGAATATATATACATAATTACTTATTACCCATTATTTTCTAATAGATGTTTTATGTTCTGCGCCAGAAAAAAATATCATTTGGATAAAACGTGTTGAAATTTTAGCAGGCATTAAATGATCGAAACCAATCTATAACATATTTTTCCCGATAAACGTTTAACAGCATCAGCAAATGTGTGAAATTATTTTCCTAACATATGTTGAATACTCAAAAACTGTATATGACTTTTTTTTTTTTTCGAACAATGACTAAGTAATTTTGCAACATACATTCTACTTACACTTTAAAAATTTCCGTAAAAAAACGGTAAAAATCCTGGAATAAATGTTGCCAGGCATTTACTGTTTTAAAATGGTTAAGGTGTGATATTACGCTCACCAACCCCTAAAAGATGATAACAATAATGGGTAATAATTACGATCGCTTGAATATTACAGAAATACGGCTGAGAACAGTAAATTTTCACGGATAATTTCCTATTGAAATAAAGTTTTTTTTTTTTTTTTTTTTTTAAGTGTATGAAACACTCTTCAACTGCCCATTGCAGAGTCTTCCATATTTGAATTATACGCTTCATGATTCCAATTTGTGAAATAAGTGGACTTCGTCACCACGAGTCCCCTGAAACAGAAACACTTCGTAATTGTTTTAACTGTGATGATACGCTTAGACTTTTAATTGTCGCTTGTAACCGGATGTGGGAAATTTGCGGGTTTTAATGCCAGCGTCGCAAATTTCTTAATTGCCTTTTATTTGACCAAATGAATTAGCAATTGTTCGAGGAATCAATGTTTATCTTCTATTTTACTATATCAATATTTAGAAGACGTTTTATGTCACAAGGTTAGGATTATTATTTGTAAGTACGTAATTGATATTATCATTACTCGCTAAGCTATAACCCTAGTTGGAAAAGCTGGATGCTATAAGCCCAGAGGCCCATAAAAGGGAAAATATACCTTTGAGGAAAGAAAACAAGGAAAAATAGAATATTTTAAGAGCAGTAACAACATTCAAATAAGTAAGTAAGTAAGTATTTATTAAAACTATATCAATATCTGCCTCATAAATCAAAACAGGAGTAGAATAAAAAAAAAAGGCAAAAAAAAAGATAAAATAAAAATGAAAATAAAATAAAAAAATTAAAAACAAGTAAGAAGATTATACAAATTAATCTATTCCAATTCAAAAGAAAGAGTGATATTTTATTCTAATTATTCGTCAATAATATTGTGGTAGGTGTCGCCTTTGATAATATAATTAAAGCGAATTGCGTCATGCGAGAAGAAATATTTATATTGATTACGTGTTAAGAATATCTATACAGTATTTGGATATCATCTCTGTTTAGTTGAATGAAGAAAAAGGAAGCTAGAAGGAAGGAAAAGGCCTAAGAAAACATGAAGAATCTAGAGGGGCACTCGGTAGAGCGCAGACCTCCGCTACGGCAGCTCATTATATGACCTTTTGCTCGACCTTGACCTTGACCTTTGACCTTAACATGTATTAATTGGAGTGGATTTTCATACACTGAAATATAAACCAAGTTGTAAGTCTCTGTGAAACGATGTCCAAACTTGCGGCTGATTAAGTGAATTGGACACTGCTTGACCTTATCCTTGAGCTTCGGTCTTCCAAAATTTAATCTTTTCCAGCTTTTTACATAAAAGTTAATCCCTGCAAGTTTCATTACGGTTGATATTGGGGCCAGGAAGGTCTTCACTAACAAACGCACCCACACACACAAACAGGGGGTAAAACATAACCTCCCTCCAACTTCGTTGGCTGAGGTAAAAAAGATTATAGCAAAAAAAAAAAAAAAAAAAACAACAACAACAAGTAAGTTCTCTTTGAAATGACCAGTGCTTGAATAAAATGGGGTCATAAAAATGAAAGCCTGAAGGTCATCGACCTCTTGGCACGCTTAACCCTACAAACATCAATGACACAGTCATACATTTCAATAAACTCCATATCTAGAAGAGGTCATATATTCTAGAATGTTTATTCACTTCGGGCGAAATACAGCAGGTTTTCATGCCTCGATATATGAAATAAGACTCTTATTTTACTGCTTTCGTCATGCAAAAAGAAATAAGATGTTTGTTTTTATGAAACGTCAAGGGTGATCAAAATGTTACAGATGTTCATGAAAATATACATTTTACTTCACAGGTGCTTGTCGTGAGTGGGGAAATATATTTTCTTTCATGCTTGAGTCGATGTCATGCAACAAGAAATATGTCAATTTTTATGTATTCATTTGGCATGACGTACTGCTTTACTTTATCAAAGGCGAAGCAGTCAGTCCCGTGTGTGTCAGTCAGTGCCAAAATGGCGCATAAGGCTCTTATGCTGAGCTAAACATCTAGTACTAACTTATCCAAAAGTGGTAAATATTTTCCCTAAAATAGTTTGCCACTTTGGCAAAGTCTGGGGAAAATACCATAAGCTATAATTACAATTTGTCCCATAACGGATGCTTAATCAACTATAATTCAAAAGGGGAAACAATTTATTTAGGGAGAGGCTATAACAGTTATAACAACTATGCATATGGAATATCAATAATGGTTTTTGTCTACCAAATAAAAATACAACTAGTAAACCAATGGCACAGCATCTGTCAGCATTTCAATAACTTTAAAGTTTACTTTAAAATGAGTACTTGTAAATAAAAAAAAATGATTATTATAATGATACTAATTGATTAACTTAGAAAACAAGAAGACGTATGCTCCGTTTAACTTATCACTTAAATTTTATCGCCAATTAGCAAGAACTTGTGGTTTGAGTAGGCTAGGTTGGTACCTTCATAACATAATAATTGTATTGTATAGGCATACACATCATACCCCAACACACACACACACACACACACACACTCAAATACAAAGCAACACACACACACACTCAAATACAAAGCAACACACACACACTCAAATACAAAGCAACACACACACACACACTCAAATACAAAGCAACACACACACACACACACACTCAAATACAAAGCAACACACACACACTCAAATACAAAGCAACACACACACACACACTCAAATACAAAGCAACACACACACACACTCAAATACAAAGCAACACACACACACACACACACACACACTCAAATACAAAGCAACACACACGTGCACCACACACACAGACCTACAGTAATACTTTGACATATGAGCCTTCCGAGATACAAGCTAACCTCCGAGCAAAATTTTGCATTGAGATACAAGCCCAATCTTGAAATACGAGCATGGTTACAGATACTAACGCTAGGTGGCACCACTGGTTCATTTCACGTGATCATCGACTTCAGTATACATCTCCCGTGTTGTCTTTGTTATTTACGTGATTTTAACTGGATATTTGGGAACATTCTTCATAATAAGTGATGGGTCTTAAGAAAGTGAGTGAAAAAGTTGGTCGTGAGAAGAAAAATCGCTTTAGGACTATAAAGATGAAGCTTAAAATGATCAAGCTTGGTGTCCATGTGAGTGAGTTAGTATGCCATAATAAGCCGAATACATCGACGATATTTACTATCCTTAAACTAGAAAAAAATATAGATAAAAAGTAGATAAGATTAAAAAGTTTAAACAAACTAAGGTAAGTTCAGTTAATTCAATTTAACTTTTAAGTGTTACATGTGTAAGGAACAGTAGATATGGTACCGTCCAAGTTTCTCCTTCCCTTCCTCCCTCCCTCCCTTCGCACACACCGCCATTAACCGCTCTCGTCTATTTCGAAAGTAAGAACTCCATAATAAAACCATAGTCTATTGTATATCACAATAATCATTTACATCATTTTGTATGTATATGTAAAATATGTTTTACTGTACAGTATAGGAATTAAAAACATGTATTTTCCTAATAATTAATTTGGGTGTTTTAGGGGGTAGGAACGGATTAATTTTTTTGTTTTATTTTACATAGGAAAAATTTAATTGAGAGACGAGAATATTGACATACGATCTCGGTCTAGGAACGAATTATACTGCTATATCAAGGTATTAGTGCATATATATATATATATATATATATATATATATATATATATATATATATATATATATATATATATATATATATATTTATGTGTGTGTGTGTGATATGGTTTTATCAACTAATTCAGCCTAAAATTCATCATATTGACACATTAGGCATAATTCTATTCAAATCCATAAATGCAGATAGTAACGTATTTAAGGTTGAATATATTACGCACTTAGAATGTACTGATACACATATATGTATATGCATACATCTCTCTCTCTCTCTCTCTCTCTCTCTCTCTCTCTCTCTCTCTCTCTCTCTCTCTCAGGCCTTTGTCCTGCAGTGGACTAGTCACGGATAATACATACACACATATGTATATATATATATATATATATATATATATATATATATATATATATACATATATATATATATATATATATATATATATATATATATATATATATATATATATATGTGTGTGTGTGTGTGTGTGTGTGTGTGTGTGTGTATGTTTGTAGATGCATGTTTATTGCAATATAAGTGGTCATCGATTTGAGGCCGTCAACTCTTCAGAATCATTGCATGTGTTATGAGAAAAGTGAAGAGATGTTCATGGGAAAGTAGGAGGGATTTATCACATGTCTAGTTATGTTAAGTTTTGTTTCATTTTCAGTGTAATAGCCCTTAGTATATTAATTTTATATAGCGTCAAATGTTTGAGGCAAAACAAATGAAGCTGATAAAATCCATTTAAGAAATCTGTGATAGATGGCATATCAGGAAAAGTGAACTTATTGATTGAATTATTCATTGATTTGATAAAATGGCGTCACAGGGGATGTGGTCTAGCACCTTTTTTACCATTATCTATCCAATGGTAACCCTCCTTCAATGCATATTAGAGTACTGCCGGACTGGGGTTCGAGACCAACTCAAGCTCGACAGTTTGTTGTAGTGGCTGCAACCTCATCATCCTTGTGAGCCAAGGATTCGGAGTTTGGGGGAGCCTATACGTCTACCTGCTCAGTAATCAGCAGGCATTGCCTGGCTCAGGTGGGGAGGTGGCTTAGCCGCTGATCCTAAGTATATATGGTCAGTCTCTAGGACATTGTCCTGTTAGCTTGGGCATAGTCACTGCACCATGCCTCTGACATTCATGAGCGGCCTATTAAAAACCTTTAAAGCTAAAAGTAATTAAACATCAGGCTTACCAACGTTTCTATACAGTTGGCGGAGTCTAACCTATCCAATCTCTCCTTCGTTTCTCCTAAACGTTCTTGGTGTTACCACGGCAATATAATATAGAAAATTCCAACTAAATGGCCACTGCATTCACTTTGGTGCAGCATCCTAATTTCTTTTATAGTATGAAGTGCTCGAGGCGTTGAACCGAGATTTTCTTATTAAAGCGCTAAGTTCTTTATATTTAATTCAATAGTAAATTTAGCTATGCTTCTCGAGGCTAGATTGATTAACTATGGTTTCTAAGAGACAATTAGAATAATGTTGCGGTAGAATTCATTGAAGTTCCAAGGGTAAATATTATTATTATTATTATTATTATTATTATTATTATTATTATCAAAACCTTTACGTTTTACTATAGGGTAAAACAGCATTACAATTAAAAAATAAGGGTAATTCACAACAAACTTTGTTTGCTACCAACCAAATGGCAAAATCTCGATTTAACCTTACACGGTTTCCCCTCCCCCTCCCCCCAAAAAATAATTGTTCATTATTTCAAACTTATTTATTTTACATGATTTAACATATCAAAGCGAATCCCATCCGATGGACAAACAGATGTACTAGCAAATATATTTTCATACATTTTCATACATGACTGGTTTATGGAATGAAGTCAAAGCAGATTCTCATTCATTAAAATTATGCTGTGCATTAATTGTAGCGGTTGCCGCTTAAATTATCCAGCAAAGCGGGAATTTAAATGCATATTTCAATATTTTTTCTATCATTAAGCCATTTTTTTACGTGGTAGCTGCAAGATATTAATCACTGTTCGGGTCTTTCCTTAACTGTTAAATTTATATGTATATACAGAGTATATATGTATATATATATATATTATATATATATATATATATATATATATATATATATATATATATAAACGTACACATATACTGTATACACTTACAAATATATGTATATATACATACACAGAAATATGTTTATTTGTACTCATACGTACAAACACACACACACACACACACATATATATATATATATATATATATATATATATATATATATATATTTATATATATATATATATATATATATATATATATATGTATATATATATATATATTTATATATATATATATATATATATATATATATATATATATGTGTGTATGTATGTATGTTTGTATTATATATCTACATATACATATATAAGATATGTTTATATATATATATATATATATATATATATATATATATATATAAAATGGATTTTGAGCGAAGCGAAAAATCTATTTTTGGGTGAGGTAGCCATGTCGTCCTGATGGAAGTTCCTAATAGGTAGCTTTCTAGGGTATATTTGACTACAGTGATATTCCCAGAGAATTTTACCTTAAGGTATCCAGAATTCTAACTCCTGGAGTGAATATCCCTAAATAATCTCACAGGGATATCGCATAATATCAGAGGACGTATTCTTGACACGTCACATAGCTATCTTCACCCCGAACAGTATTAACGCTTCGAGGGGTTACAGTGACAAGAATCTGAAACGAGAGTGAAAAGAGAGCCGTTCATAAGGCATCTCTCCTATTCCGTTTCCAGTGTGTATCTGATGAAGGCGGAAGCGCCCTCTTTATTCCTTGTAGTGATATACGAGATGTGACAGATACTGTATTATAGGGAGGGGTCAATAAGCCCTTTTACAATAAAAGGAAGGGCGGGTCCATCATGACGACATGGCTACCTCACCCAAAAATAAATTTTTCGCTTCGCTCAAAATTCGTTTTTTGGGCTCAGGCCATGATGTCCTGATGGAAGTTTACCAGATCATTACTGTATCTGTGGATTCTCAATCAGTGCCGTACTCTCAAGAAAGTATTTTCCTGGTCCGTTTAGACCTAGAGACCTAAGATGTTACGGTCATACATCATTTCATCTAAGCATGAACTATGTTAGTGCTTCCTGCCCCCTACAGGGAAGAGTCGTACTAGACTCTGGAAAAAGTCTCAAGGAGTACATAATAATTATGGATGACAAAATGACAAGCTTGTATAGTGGTCTCGCCCTATACAATATAAAGCAAAGTTTGTATAAGAGTCACCAATGTCAGTATGAATTTGTGACACCTTCCCCAATGTGACTACTCTTATAAACTATTGGATAATGGTTTTATCCGCATAGGAACAAATTTTGCCTCTTTGCCACTATCCCGTTAGGGTACCACGTCAACCCTCCAAGGAAGGGTTAGAGTGAGTGGACTTTTGCTTGAATCAGGGGACAGTCTTAAAAGACATACCGTGATAAAAATATCCATATTTTAATCTTAATGCTCAGTATATTTCTAATAAAATGAGTGTGGGAGAATAAGAGGCAGGGTTCACTATGAACTAGTTTATTAAAATTTAATAAACGTACATATCAGATCAACATTTATAAAATTCATAAAACGTGGATGATATGCGTCAAAGCATAAAGAAAAACAGTCAACAGAAAATATTGTTTCGTCTACTAGGAAACAGATTTACCACTTCAATTGAATTATTAATAATAATGATATAGTCTGTATACTGTTAATTTACACTAATGTATAAAACGCTTGGCACGTGTCCGTATTATGCTATAGTTCACTGACGACAATGGAAAAGTTCGTAAGGACACTTTTGTGGCCTATCGCTCAGTGTGTAGTAACATACAGTGACTACACACGCACCCTCTTAATTAATAGTCCCAAATTAATTACACTGTTCCTCGCAGATTTAAAACAGAAGGTTAAAGAATTCTACCTGATGCTACCACAGACCTCTTAAGTTGCTCCACTAGCTTTGCATAGTGCGTAAAGAACACCTTGGATGACTACCAGCCGGTGTACAAACAAGGATGTTCAAAGTCCATATAATTAAAGAAATTTTATGGAAGAGGCAACTTTCCTCGGATCATGACTAACGGGTGTACTGTCTGGATCCATTCTGCGAATAACACGGGTGAGTTTCGCCCTAGGTTATAAAAAACTTTGAACCCAGGGTTTCTCTTCTGAACAGCTGTCCTCCCATAAAGTGTGAAGTTCTATGAAGATAGACCTTAGGCACTCCACTGGACATAGAGATGCATCTTCCTTCAGAGGGCAGATTCTCTAGGGACCCCACCTGTTGGTGGGTAGCTTGTTCTTGGTAAGAAACGTTGGGTCTGGAAATAGATTCAGTTCTCCCTCCAAGAACTGGACGTGGCCTTCATCTCTAGAGAGAGCCACTATTTCACTAACTCTGGCCCCCAAAGCGAGTACATGCAGAAATATGACTTAAAATTCAAAGCCTTTCAAGCGCATTCCTCATTGTTCATTATTTATACACAATGAAGAATCTTATCTACTGACCAAGCAAAGGGTCCTTGGATGCGCTGAAGGGCTAAGCCTAGCATGGGCCTTTGTAGTTCATTAAGAACGTCGTTAGAAAGGTCGACCTGTAAGGCATATGGTATCTGTCTTGTCAAGGCAGACTTGAACAAAAGAATTGTGTTGGCTGCTAAACCTTGTCCATGAAGGTGAATGAAGAATGATAAATAGGAATCTGTCTAGATTTCTTTTTGACTTCTTCAGTTGCTTGGCATTGGACCACGGCTTGAGAAGCGTTCGCAGTCGAGTCGGTAGTGGTCTTATTAGATCTCTTCGCGCGTTTGATGCGTCTTTTCTCCAGACTCCGGTTGCATCCTTAAGCTGTGCTCTTAGCACTGGATCTGTTATCGAAGCAAACTGTAGAGAGCCCAGCACTCTCTCCTGTTGGCGTCTTGATATCCGTTTGGATTTCAATAGTCTCTTGACAGATCCTGCTATTTCTTTCCTCTTCTTACCAGGAATAGAAAGTCGATGTGACTCCAAATTCCAGTGGATTCCCAACCACTGAAATTTTTGAGCTGGAGAAAGTAGAGACTTTTTGATGTTGATCTTGAATCCCAGATGTTCCAGGAACTGGATCACTATCTTAGAAGCTTGCATGCATTCTGTCCTGGATGCTGCCCACACCAGCCAGATGTCCAAGTAGGCTATTACTTGGACCCCCTTTAGGCGTAATTGATGGACGGCTGCGTTCGCGAGCTTCGTGAAAATCCTTTGGGCTATGCTTAGCCCGAAAGGCATGGCTCTGAAGCCGTAAAGTTTTCTATGAAACTTGAAGCCTAGGTAGGAGGAGAGGTGACGATTAATTGGAACGTGCCAGTAAGCGTCAGACAAGTCTATAGAGACAGTATATGCCCTTCTGGGCAGTAGGGTCCTTATGTGTTGAAGCGTGAGCATTCTGAACTTGTAGTTCACTATGAACTTGTTGAGTGGCGACAAGTCTAGAATGACTCTGAGTTTTTCTGAGTCCTTCTTTGGAACACAAAACAGCCTTCCTTGGAATTTTATGGACTTAACTTTCCGGATTACTCTTTTGTCTAAGAGTTCTCGGACATATTCTTCCAGAACGGGGGATGAGTGTTGGATGAATTGAGGGAATTGAGGTGGAGGACTGCCCCAGCTCCAACCTAGTCCATTTTTAATTAGGCTGTGGGCCCAGGGATCGAAGGTCCAGAGATCCCTAAATAGCTGTAGTCTCCCTCCTACTGGAAGTATCTTACTTCTGCTGTTGTGGACCTGAGGCCTTGCCTCCTTGACCGCGTCCTCCCCTGTATCCCCTTCCTCTTGAAGGGCGTCTAGAAGAACCTCTGGTTGTTCCTCTAGCTCTCGAACGAAAGGAAGAAGTCTGCCTTTTGAAGGCTGGGTTAAAAACTGGCGACTATGTCGCCACTTGTTGAGGTACCAGCTGGTACGTGGTTGGAGGTTGTGCCACTATCTGAGGCACCGCGGTCACAGGAAGTTGTTGTTGAAGTTGCTGTCGGTAGGGTTTAGCGGGCCGAGAGGATGGCCTAGGCCTTTTTGTCTTCCTCTTGGGTTGGGGACCCTTATCCGGAGAAGACTTTCTCTTAAAATCTAAGCCCCACTTTTTTAGAAGGTTCCTATTCTCTGTGGCGGCCTTGTCTACTACCTCTTTAACCACTTCATTGGGAAAGAGGTCTTTACCCCAAATACGAGAGGAGATCAGTTTCCTCGGTTCGTGCCTCACCGCAGCCGAGGCGAACACGAACTCTCTACAGGCTCTCTTAGCTTTAATAAAGCTATAGAGATCCTTCGTAACTGTGGCCAGATGGGTTTTGGCCACAACCATGAACATGTCCTGGTTCTTGGGGTCACTTGCCATCGTTTCTAGTGTCGTTTGCAATGACATTGATGCCGCAAGTCTTTCCTTTGTCTCTTGCTCTCTACGCAAGAGAATCTCTGACAGTTTTGGAAGCGCCTCACTGAACTGGCGTTCAGCAATATCAGCTTCCAGCTTCCCGACTGAGAAGGTAAGGTGTACGTCCTTCCAGTCTTCTTGGTCCAAGGGCAAGGTCAGAGATAACGGCTTGCACTCCTCCAAGGAGGGGCATGGTTTCCCTGCCTCCACCGCCTTTAAGGCTGCCTTATATCCCTTTTCAAAGAAGGGAAAGGCTCTGGTAAGAGAGGCCACAAAGGAGGGAAGCTTCTTACTCAAGGCGGGCACCTTTGAGTTAGTGAAGCCCCTCTCTTTCATCGAGCTCGCTAGTAACGTCTGAGCTTTACTATGGTCAAAAACTATAACCTCCTTCGGCTCTGTCTCCTCCTTTGAGGCTGGCTCCTTCCTAAGACAGACATAGCAGTCCGGATAAGAATCTTTGTTGGGCCAAAATTCCACCTCTTCCAGGGGAATTGCTCCCAACTTTTCTGAAATCAACGATCTTCCCGGTTGTCATTGGCATGTGTTCGGCATACCTCCAAGGATTGGTATCCGAGCACAAAGGAAGATCCTTCACGCTGAGCCGCTTCTGGGGCCCACGTGATGCTGCAAGTCTACGTATCCCCAGTTTCATTGCAGCTTCCTTCTCATCATTCTTCCTTTGAATTTGTTGGATCATCTCAACAATGGAAGAAAGAGTCCTTCCCAGTTCATCTGGGATAGCAGACGATGTAGAAGGAACAGGTTCTGGGTCCAGAACCGATGTAACCAACATTTCGTCGATTTCTTCCTCTTCTACTTGAGGAGCCTGGAATAGCTCCTCCTCCTGACCTTCTCCTAGAAGGTCTTTCTCAGTAGAATCCGACACCTCCGACATCCTATCGTCCAATTGGATGTCTTGAAGGGTGGCCGAGACTTCAGAATCTACCGGATTCTGGCCAGTTGGTATCTCCACCTGAGGCTGGGGGATGATTGCATCAGCCGATGCTTTAGGGAAAAGGTAGGCCCTCATCTTCTCATTTGGAAGGTAGGGGCCTGAGGTGTTTTTCTGAAAACCTCTCACCCAGGAACGTAACATTTCCCTGGCAGCATCCCTTGACTCCGTCGACTTAGGGTCGTCAAAAGCCTCGGTAATCAGGTTAGAACAAACTGTACAAACCTGAGGGTCCTAATACCGGAGATCACCTCTAGAGGCTGCGCATGCTGCCTGCCTCCTGCAATGTTGATGTCCACAGAAGTTCTTACTACGGACATTACAGAACACACTCCTGCACTTCGGATGGTCCTCCTGTAAAGAAAAGAAAAATCCATGAGTATCAAGTGAAGGCTTTCACTTATATTGAAACATTTAACTTATATAGAAAAGCTATAAAAGAAAGAAGGAAAGACACATACTTGTATTTCCTGTCCAGTCAATTGCTGAAACCTCCCGAGATATTAAAAGTAAGGTTAATTCTATTCTAGAATACCTTATTCAATTTCCTAAACGGAAATTTAAGGTGTAGTTCACACCTTGAGATAAAGTTTTAATATACCGGATAGAAAGAATACAGAAAGAACTTACTTTCTATATATTGTATGGTTTCAACAAAAGGCTGTACAATATAACATTAAGTATGAAGAAGAACTTTAGTGTTATCACAAACTCTGTGCAGCAGTTTCTACTAATGCAGTGTGTACTACACTACAAATATAGCAACTACTGTACATCGCATTCTGTTGTGCCAGCCAGCATCTACCCCTGTATAGGTCAAAGATATACTATCTTTAACTAATAGGCGGCAGCCCACTGATTCGCGACTGTGTGCCGGCCGGCAATCATTACCAGCCGACAGCTGAAAACATTAATACCCGGCTGCCGGCCGCTAATCGTAGTGACCAGCAGATTCAGGCTGTGTTTCCACTGCTGGCAGGGAAAGGTAATAATACCCATGCCCGCCGGCAGTAGCCAAGAACCAGAGAACCTCCACCTGCCCGGCGGTCGGCTGTTAAGCCGGCAGCCGGGTTAGGGGTTCAACACAATAGTCAGAGAAACAGTATGGATGTAAGGTTATAAGGCGGCATTGCCATACGACCTTCCATCCAGAAAGAGTGAACTTATGGAAGGGGAGATTGTAGCATTCAGGCTTCCAAAGAATCCATAGCCTGCCAGGCTCTACCGGCAGACATGGAAGGGAGACCAAGGGAGGTCTGGGGTTCACTCTGCAAAGAACAAAGGGTCTCTGCCGGCCGACACATAATGCCAGCCGGCAGAGAGCTGAGCCGGTCCTCCATCCTAACCTACACTAGGTACGGAAGTAGGACTGCGGCCAAAAGAAAATAAAAGAAAGAGAGGTGGGGAAGGGGGAAGGATCCTATAGACTTCGTTCTAGCAAGAGACACATTCGGCAGTTAGGGAAGCTCATCCTAA
>NC_090754.1:19466056-19473556 GCF_036898095.1 Palaemon carinicauda
AATTTGGGCATAGGATTTGCTCATTCTGAATGCCATGCCTATGATTTCCAGCTACAAATGTCAATAAAAAGTTAGGTTTCATATGAAATAAATATCTGGGTATTACAAATGTCGTTTTGCTCACTGTATTAAAAGATATACAGTATTCTTTTAGTACAATGACGTTCGATGTCAGGATGCCAGAAAGCTTCAAACCATTCTCTCTCTCTCTCTCTCTCTCTCTCTCTCTCTCTCTCTCTCTCTCTCTCTCTCTCTCTCTCTCTCTCTCTCTCTCTCTCCCCAGTGATATTGAAATTGGGGAATAAGAAGTGACGCATGCCTCTCTCCTCCTTTTTTACATTACTGCTACGATATTGGTTAACTTTTGCAGGAGGTGCTCAGATAGTTCGAGAGTTATTTTCATTACTAGGAAATGAGATCGGAGAGGAAATGACGGCAAATCTTTTCGGCGGAGGAGATGACGGATGCTTTTATGAGCATCATTGATACCTTGGCACGCGCGAATTGCTTGCAGTCTGCATTTGCAAGTGCTTTCTGCTCCCCTTCTCTTGTTTCTGTGACGGTGTTGTGTGTGTATGTTTGTTTGCTTATTTCACTCTTCTTTTATATTTGTTTCATCTTATTAAATAGTAAATCACACAGGTGAAATGATGGAACATTTCTTTGCCACTTGAGCCATTTACCATCCTTTGAGGCAGAGCCGTAATGCCAATAACTTTATCAACACTTGTTATTCTTCCTCTCTCTCTGGCTTTGTATATATATATATATATATATATATATATATTTCTTCTTCTTTGTCTACATCTTTTCCCACTTCTATGTGGAGTCGATGTTTCTGGTCAGCTTTCTCCATCTACCTCTGTCCCACACCTCATCACCGGTTAATCCCTTTGATCGAAGGTCATCCTTGATACAGTCCATCCACCTTCGCTTTGGTCTCCCTCTCCTTCTCGTTCCCTGTACCTCCATTTCCTCACTCTCCTCCGAATATACTGTTCATCTCTTCTCATGACATGACCATTCCACCTCAGCTTATAATTATTATTATTACTATCCAAGTTGGAAAAGCAAGATGCTATAAGCCCAGGGGCTCCAACAGGAAAAAATAGCCCAGTGAGGAGGAAAGGAAATAAGGAAATAAATAAATGAAGAGAACAAATTAACAATAAATCATTCTAAAATAAGTAACAACGTCAAAACAGACATGTCATATATAAACTATTAACAACATCAAAAACAAATATGTCATAAATAAACTATAAAAAGACTCATGCCCGCCTGGTCAACAAAAAAGCATTTGCTCCAACTTTGAACTTTTGAAGTTCTACTGATTCAACCACCCGATTAGGAAGATCATTCCACAACTTGGTAACAGCTGGAATAAAACTTCTAGAGTACTGTGTAGTATTGAGCCTCGTGATGGAGAAGGCCTGGCTATTAGAATTAACTGCCTGCCTAGTATTACGAACAGGATAGAATTGTCCAGGGAGATCTGAATGTAAAGGATGGTCAGAGTTATGAAAAATCTTATGCAATATGCATGATGAACTAATTGAACGACGGTGCCAGAGATTAATATCTAGATCAGCAATAAGAAGCTTAATAGACCGTAAGTTTCTGTCCAACAAATTAAGATGAGAATCAGCAGCTGAAGACCAGACAGGAGAACAATACTCAAAACAAGGTAGAATGAAAGAATTAAAACACTTCTTCAGAATAGATTGATCACCGAAAATCTTGAAAGACTTTCTCAATAAGCCTATTTTTTGTGCAATTGAAGATGACACAGACCTTATATGTTTCTCAAAAGTAAATTTACTGTCGAGAATCACACCTGAAATTTGGAAAGAGTCATACATATTTAAAGAAACATTATCAATACTGAGATCAGGATGTTGAGGAGCCACCGTCCTTGACCTACTTACAATCATACTTTGAGTTTTGTTAGGATTCAACTTCATACCCCATAATTTGCACCATGCACTAATTCTAGCTAAATCTCTATTAAGGGATTCACCAACCCTAGATCTACATTCAGGGGATGGAATTGATGCAAAGAGAGTAGCATCATCTGCATATGCAACAAGCTTGTTTTCTAGGCCAAACCACATGTCATGTGTATATAGTATGAAAAGTAATGGGCCAAGAACACTACCCTATGGAACACCGGATATCACATTCCTATAATCACTATGGTGCCCATCAACAACAACTCTTTGAGATCTGTTACTTAAAAAATCAATAATAATGCTAAGAAACGACCCACCCACTCCCAACTGTTTCAGTTTGAAAACAAGGGCCTCATGATTAACACGGTCAAAGGCAGCACTAAAATCAAGGCCAATCATACGAACTTCCCGACCACAATGAAGGGATTTCTGTACAGCATTGGAGATTGTGAGAAGGGCATCACATGATCCAAGGCCTTTACGTAAACCAAATTGCAAACTAGGGAGTAAATGATTACCTTCAGCAAACCTATTAAGACGTTTTGCCAGAAGACGTTCAAAAACTTTAGATAATATGAGAGTTATGGAAATTGGGCGGTAATCAGTGGGATTTGAGCTACCACAAACACATTTACACAGAGGAGTAACATTACCAATTCTCCAACTAGTGCTAAAAGCTCCTCTTCTTGCTAACTTGCGCAAAATAACAGATAACTTTGGAGCTAAGAAATCTGCTGTCTTTATAAAAAACAAAGGAAAAATACCATTTGGGTCTACACCTCCATAAGCATCAAGGTCCACCAACAGAGCTTTAATCTCACGAGATCGAAAAGCTAAACTAGTTAGTTCAGCCTCAGGAAAACAGGAATGAGGAAGTTCAAGTTTTTCATTACTCTGTTTACTGTCAAAAACATCAGCCAAAAGGGTTGCCTTTTCCTTTGGACAGTGAGTGACTGAGCCATCTGGTTTAAGTAAAGGAGGAACTGTTGCATCTACACCAAAGAGTGCAGATTTAAGGGTAGACCACCATTTATGTTCCTGAGTTGTACCAGAAAGTGTTTCTTTTATGGTTAAATTGTACTCCTTTTCAGTTGAGGCATAAACTCTCTGAGTAAAAGCTCGAAGCTGAGTATAGTTGTTCCAGGTCAAATCTGATCTGTTACCCTTCCAAAGATGATAGGCCTCCTGTTTCTCCAAATAAGCACGTCTACAATCATCATTGAACCACGGTTTGTCCTTCACTTTGTACCTTAGCACACGAGAAGGGATACGCCTATCAATTATGTTGACTAGATTCTCATTCAAAAGGACAACAGGATCTACACTATTATATAATTGTGACCAATTCAAGCACAAAAGATCATGTAAAATCCCATTCCAGTCTGCTTGGGATTTCATATAAATCTTACAAGAATATGATATACAGTATCAGGGACAGGCTGCTCAGTCTTCACTAATAATGAAATCAAGGCATGATCAGATGTCCCGACTGGAGAACCAACCTTACTAGTTATAACGCCAGGGGAGTCAGTGTATACGAGGTCCAAGCAATTACCAGACCTGTGAGTAGCTTCATTTATGATTTGCTCACAGCCTGATTCAGAGGCAAAGTCTAAAGCTCTTAAGCCATGGCAATCGGTAGGAGAGATAGAACTTAACCACTCCCTATGGTGAGCATTAAAATCACCAACAAAGACAAAAGAAGCCTTTCTATCATCTTCTTGTATCTTAGCTATAATGGTAAGAAGACAATCGAAGATAGAATCATCTATGTCTGGATTCCGGTAGATTGAACACAAATAAAAGTTGTTATGCCTGCCACAAACTTTTATTACCTGAATCTCATGACATCCACATTGATAGCAGGACTTATGAGAGGCAGGGTACTCGGTCCTAATATACACCGCCATTCCCCTGGCCCTAGGGATGGCATCACGTTTCAACATTATTGGCTTCTTAAAACCAGTTATAAGGAGCTCAGATGAGTGCCTCATATTAGAAACCAAAGTTTCTGAGCACAAAAGAATATCATACTGTCTGGACGCAACTGTAAGGTCTTGGATATTTGCATGAAGACCACGAATATTGCAATACAGAAGACGACATTGACGAAATCTAGGACATACTGGTCCCGGATTTCGCTCAATGTCTCCAGACAGCATAAGAATTAATAGAAATAAAAAAGAGACATCATACTTAAAAACTAGATTAACAAGAATTATAACAAAAACAATACGTACAGAATTATAAACAAAGTGATTGATGATACCCATAGACTATAGTAAAAAGTCGGAAAAACTGGTCAACATGGAGGAGCCGATACACCATGCAAGGCTAAATACCCTCCAGGATAGCCACTTCAACTGAAGGGAGGACAGTAAGAATGGTTTTGAGAAGAAAAAGAATCAGAAAAAGGAAAAGACAACCTCTTGATAAACCACCAGACATCCATGGCCCTTCTATTAAGCCTGCTCAACACTTTGTTGGATCTTATCTGATAGTTTTCTAACAGCATATATATATATATATATATATATATATATATGTATATATATATATATATATATATACATACATATATATATATATATATATATATGTGTGTGTGTATATATATATATATATATATATATATATATATATATATATATATATGTGTGTGTGTGTGTGTGTATGTATATCAACCAAAAATATGATTTGATATCGAATTTTAACCTTGGGAATAAATATCCACTGAAAATTCTTTTATAATAAATGCTTCCGGCAGGGCAAGGACTAGACCCTATGCCTCTTAGTCGAAACAATGCCAGTAAAAAACTCTACCAATGGGCCATCATTGGTTGAATCTGCCGCAGTTGTTGTATCGACTCAGATGCATCGGTTCTAGGACTTGCCCTGCCGGAAACATTTATCGGGAAAGAATTTTCAGTGGATATTTATTTTCAAGGTTAAAATTCGATATTGAATCACATTTTTGGTTGATATCAACATCTGATAACCTCAACAACAAATACAGCTATTTCTAGTTCACTACAGGACAAAGGCCTCAGATTCACACTCACAGATTTAAACCATCCCACAGCCCCCTCCCCTCTCAGTGTAGCCTTTATCACTAGGGTATGACTAGGCTACTCTCTCTCTCTCTCTTAAACAAGGGACGGGGATAGGCCGAGTAGTTATGCGTCTGGCAATACCGCTGAGTGAGACCAGAAAATCAAACCATTGTTCTCTAGTCTTGGGTAGTGCCATAGCCTCTGTACACTCGGGGACACTATTCTACCTTATTTCTCTTCCTCTTGTTTTGTTATAGTTTTTATAGTTTGTATAGGAGATATTTGATTTAATCTAGCTCTTCTTGAAATATTTTATTTTTCCTTAAGTTTCCTTTCCTCACTGGGCTATTTTCCCTGTTGGAGCCCCTTGGCTTATACCATCCTGCTTTTTCAAATAGGGTTGTAGTCTAGCAAGTAATAATAATAATAATAATAATAATAATAATAATAATAATAATAATATGTCCGTATCATGTCTGGGATTTGGCCATTTTCATCACCTCGCTGTACATTGCGGATTGATAATGGTGAAGACTTCAATATGTTCGGTAACAGCAAACTAACCCAGTATGAGTGGCCCTGGTTAATACAGCTTTATTGATCATGGCGATATATAAACCTCACCATGTTAAAGTATCCCCGTTTAGAAGAGGATATATATATATATATATATAATATATATATATATATATATATATATATATATATTTATATATATATATATATATATATATATATATATATATTTATATATATATATAATATATATATATATATATATATATATTATATATATATATATATATATATGCAAATATATATGTATATATATTATATATGTAAACAGTATATATATATATATATATATATGTGTATATATATATATATATATATATGTATATATATATATATATATATATGTGTATATGTGTATGTGTGTTTGTGTGTATGTTTATATAAATAGCTTTATTTGGCAGTAGTTAAACTAAGCAAAGGATGCCTGATGATCGATAATTACCATTTCTAGAGACCGTCGGAAACATTAGCATTCTCATCCTCTTCCTCTCTGACAAATATCACAAGAACACTTCTCTCCTTAATTTTCCATCTCGGGGGAAGGGGAGAAGGCGCTAGTCCCCAATCCACAGACCCAGTGATTGTCTCCCCCCCCCCCCCCCCGACCCTTAATCTGTCCAAAGGTCTTCAGCTAGATTCCAAGAGATTTCATTTGGACAAAACTTCTCACCTAAATCTCCTGATGTCTTTTGTTTGTTTTTTTTACTCCTTTTGGTCTAATATTGCGCTTAAGCCTTGTTTACCTTTTCTTTAGAATTGTCTTTTCCCTTTATTCCAGAGATCTTTTTGCCCTAATATCGTTATTTTTTTTTCTATTTCATTCAGTTTGAAACTAACATCCACCCTACAAGAGATGTCCTGTTTGTAATATAGTTTATTCTTAATTCAACTTTTTATATACTTTTCAAAAACTAATATCTTATATTCTTTTATTTATTTTCTTTTTAAACATTCTTAGAATATTTAAAGTTCACCCTTATGATTTTTACTCTTACGAGTATGCGTATTCGTATCAGACTGTTGTACTATGAGCTATGTGTTTGATATTTATTGTCCTATAATGTTCACTATATTAAACTGTCATGTTTGTGTTATTTGGTTGTTAAGAATTTACCAATGAATTTTTTATATATGCTTTCATTTGAAAAATTAAATTAATACGGAATTTACTTATATCGTAATGTTTTCTTTATTTGATTAGTTTTGTGTTTTTAGATTATGAAATACTGGATAAAGTTTCTATATCGATTTAGTTCAATACATTTTAAATGTTATTTTTATCTGCGATCAAAATGTGTAGTTTTAAACAAGAATGTATGAATTTCCAAAAATTTTGTTTTGGTTTATGCAAACATGTGTGCATTCATGAGAGAGAGAGAGAGAGAGAGAGAGAGAGAGAGAGAGAGCATCGAAAAGGAGAAAGATAAAGAAAAAGAAGAGAGAGAGAGAGAAAGAGAGAGAGAGAACAAAGAAATTGAGAAAGATAAAGAAGAAGACGAAGAAGAGAGAGAGAGAGAGAGAGAGAGAGAGAGAGAGAGAGAGAGAGAACAAAGAAATTGAGGAAGATAAAGAAGAAGACGAGAGAGAGAGAGAGAGAGAGAGAGAGAGAGAGAGAGAGAGAGAGAGCTTAGTAGAAAAATACGAAACAAAGTGAATTGAAAGGATAGAGAGAGAGAGAGAGAGAGAGAGAGAGAGAGAGAGAGAGAGAGAGAGAGAGAGAGAACAAAGAAATTGAGGAAGATAAAGAAGAAGACGAAGAGAGAGAGAGAGAGAGAGAGAGAGAGAGAGAGAGAGAGAGAGCTTAGTAGAAAAATACGAAACAAAGTGAATTGAAAGGATAGAGAGAGAGAGAGAGAGAGAGAGAGAGAGAGAGAGAGAGCTTAGTAGAAAAATACGAAACAAAGTAAATTGAAAGGATA
>NC_090754.1:19478556-19483556 GCF_036898095.1 Palaemon carinicauda
TCCTCATTCTTCCAATTCCGTCCATTCTCGTTCTACCAATTCCATCATCCTCATTCTTCCAATTCCGCCATTCTCGTTCTACCAATTCCATCATCCTCATTCTTCCAATTCTGTCATTCTCATTCTACCAATTCCATCATCCACATTCTTCCAATTCCGCCATTCTTATTCTACCAATTCCATCATCCTCATTCTTCCAATTCCGTCATTCTTATTCTACCAATTCCATCATCCTCATTCTTCCAATTCCGCCATTCTCGTTCTACCAATTCCATCATCCTCATTCTTCCAATTCTGTCATTCTCATTCTACCAATTCCATCATCCTCATTCTTCCAATTCCGCCATTCTCGTATTCTACCAATTCCATCATCCTCATTCTTCCAATTCCGCCATTCTCGTTCTACCAATTCCATCATCCTCATTCTTCCAATTCTGTCATTCTCATTCTACCAATTCCATCATCCTCATTCTTCCATTTCCGCCATTCTATTCTACCAATTCCATCATCCTCATTCTTCCAATTCCGCCATTCTCATTCTACCAATTCCATCATCCCCATTCTTCCAATTCCGCCATTCTCATTCTACCAATTCCATCATCCTCATTCTTCCATTTCCGCTATTCTCATTCTACCAATTCCATCATCCTCATTCTTCCATTTCCGCCATTCTCATTCTACCAATTCCATCATCCTCATTCTTCCAATTCCGTCATTCTCGTTCTACCAATTCCATCATCCTCATTCTTCCAATTCCGCCATTCTCGTTCTACCAATTCCATCATCCTCATTCTTCCAATTCTGCCATTCTCATTCTACCAATTCCATCATCCTCATTCTTCCAATTCCGCCATTCTCGTTCTACCAATTCCATCATCCTCATTCTTCCAATTCCGCCATTCTCATTCTACCAATTCCATCATCCTCATTCTTCCAATTCTGCCATTCTCATTCTACCAATTCCATCATCCTCATTCTTCCAATTCTGCCATTCTCATTCTACCAATTCCATCATCCTCATTCTTCCAATTCTGCCATTCTCATTCTACCAATTCCATCATCCTCATTCTTCCAATTCCGCCATTCTCGTTCTACCAATTCCATCATCCTCATTCTTCCAATTCCGCCATTCTCATTCTACCAATTCCATCATCCTCATTCTTCCAATTCCGCCATTCTCATTCTACCAATTCCATCATCCTCATTCTTCCAATTCCGCTATTCTCATTCTACCAATTCCATCATCCTCATTCTTCCAATTCCGCCATTCTCATTCTACCAATTCCATCATCCTCATTCTTCCAATTCCGCTATTCTCATTCTACCAATTCCATCATCCTCATTCTTCCAATTCCGCCATTCTCATTCTACCAATTCCATCATCCTCATTCTTCCAATTCCGCTATTCTCATTCTACCAATTCCATCATCCTCATTCTTCCAATTCCGCCATTCTCATTCTACCAATTCCATCATCCTCATTCTTCCAATTCCGCTATTCTCATTCTACCAATTCCATCATCCTCATTCTTCCAATTCCGCCATTCTCATTCTACCAATTCCATCATCCTCATTCTTCCAATTCCGCCATTCTCATTCTACCAATTCCATCATCCTCATTCTTCCAATTCCGCTATTCTCATTCTACCAATTCCATCATCCTCATTCTTCCAATTCCGCCATTCTCATTCTACCAATTCCATCATCCTCATTCTTCCAATTCCGCTATTCTCATTCTACCAATTCCATCATCCTCATTCTTCCAATTCCGCCATTCTCATTCTACCAATTCCATCATCCTCATTCTTCCAATTCCGCCATTCTCATTCTACCAATTCCATCATCCTCATTCTTCCAATTCCGCTATTCTCATTCTACCAATTCCATCATCCTCATTCTTCCAATTCCGCCATTCTATTCTACCAATTCCATCATCCTCATTCTTCCAATTCCGCCATTCTCATTCTACCAATTCCATCATCCTCATTCTTCCAATTCCACCATTCTCATTCTACCAATTCCATCATCCTCATTCTTCCAATTCCGCCATTCTCGTTCTACCAATTCCATCATCCTCATTCTTCCAATTCCGCCATTCTCGTTCTACCAATTCCATCATCCTCATTCTTCCAATTCTGTCATTCTCATTCTACCAATTCCATCATCCTCATTCTTCCAATTCCGCCATTCTATTCTACCAATTCCATCATCCTCATTCTTCCAATTCCGCCATTCTTATTCTACCAATTCCATCATCCTCATTCTTCCAATTCCGCCATTCTCGTTCTACCAATTCCATCATCCTCATTCTTCCAATTCTGTCATTCTCATTCTACCAATTCCATCATCCTCATTCTTCCAATTCCGCCATTCTCGTTCTACCAATTCCATCATCCTCATTCTTCCAATTCCGCCATTCTCGTTCTACCAATTCCATCATCCTCATTCTTCCAATTCTGTCATTCTCATTCTACCAATTCCATCATCCTCATTCTTCCATTTCCGCCATTCTTATTCTACCAATTCCATCATCCTCATTCTTCCAATTCCGCCATTCTCATTCTACCAATTCCATCATCCCCATTCTTCCAATTCCGCCATTCTCATTTTACCAATTCCATCATCCTCATTCTTCCATTTCCGCTATTCTCATTCTACCAATTCCATCATCCTCATTCTTCCATTTCCGCCATTCTTATTCTACCAATTCCATCATCCTCATTCTTCCAATTCCGCCATTCTCATTCTACCAATTCCATCATCCTCATTCTTCCAATTCCGTCATTCTCGTTCTACCAATTCCATCATCCTCATTCTTCCAATTCCGCCATTCTCGTTCTACCAATTCCATCATCCTCATTCTTCCAATTCTGTCATTCTCATTCTACCAATTCCATCATCCTCATTCTTCCATTTCCGTCATTCTTATTCTACCATTTCCATCATCCTCATTCTTCCAATTCCGCCATTCTTATTCTACCAATTCCATCATCCCCATTCTTCCAATTCCGCCATTATCGTTCTACCAATTCCATCATCCTCATTCTTCCAATTCCGTCATTCTCATTCTACCAATTCCATCATCCTCATTCTTCCATTTCCGCCATTCTTATTCTACCAATTCCATCATCCTCATTCTTCCAATTCCGCCATTCTTATTCTACCAATTCCATCATCCTCATTCTTCCAATTCCGTCATTCTCATTCTACCAATTCCATCATCCTCATTCTTCCAATTCCGTCATTTTCATTCTACCAATTCCATCATCCTCATTCTTCCAATTCCGTCATTCTCATTCTACCAATTCCATCATCCTCATTCTTCCAATTCCGTCATTCTCATTCTACCAATTCCATCATCCTCATTCTTCCATTTCCGTCATTCTTATTCTACCAATTCCATCATTCTCAACCTTCCAATTCCGTCATTCTCGTTCTACCAATTCCATCATCCTCATTCTTCTAATTCCGTCATTCTCGTTCTACCAATTCCGTCATCCTCATTCTTCCAATTCCGCCATTCTTATTCTACCAATTCCGTCATCCTCATTCTTCCAATTCCGCCATTCTCATTCTACCAATTCCATCATCCTCATTCTTCCAATTCTGCCATTCTCGTTCTACCAATTCCATCATCCTCATTCTTCCAATTCCGTCATTCTCATTCTACCAATTCCATCATCCTCATTCTTCCATTTCCGTCATTCTCATTCTACCAATTCCATCATCCTCATTCTTCCATTTCCGTCATTCTTATTCTACCAATTCCATCATCCTCATTCTTCCAATTCCGTCATTTTCATTCTACCAATTCCATCATCCTCATTCTTCCATTTCCGCCATTCTCATTCTACCAATTCCATCATCCTCATTCTTCCATTTCCGCCATTCTCATTCTACCAATTCCATCATCCTCATTCTTCCATTTCCGCCATTCTCGTTCTACCAATTCCATCATCCTCATTCTTCCATTTCCGCCATTCTCGTTCTACCAATTCCATCATCCTCATTCTTCCATTTCCGCCATTCTCGTTCTACCAATTCCATCATCCTCATTCTTCCAATTCCGTCATTCTCATTCTACCAATTCCATCATCCTCATTCTTCCAATTCCGTCATTCCCGTTTCTACCAATTCCATCATCCTTATTCTTCTAATTCCGTAATTCTCGTTCTTACCAATTCCATCATCCTCATTCTTCCAATTCCGCCATTCTTATTCTACCAATTCCATCATCCTCATTCTTCCATTTCCGCCATTCTCATTCTACCAATTCCATCATCCCCATTCTTCCTATTCCACCATTCTCGTTTTACCAATTCCATCATCCTCATTCTTCCAATTCCGTCATTCTCATTCTACCAATTCCATCATCCTCATTCTTCCATTTCCGCCATTCTTATTCTACGAATTCCATCATCCTCATTCTTCCAATTCCGTCATTCTCGTTCTTTTAATTCCATCATCCTCATTCTTCCAATTCCGTCATTCTCATTCTACCAATTCCATCATCCTCATTCTTCCATTCCCGCCATTCTTATTCTACCAATTCCATCATCCTCATTCTTCCAATGCTGCCATTCTTATTCTACCAATTCCATCATCCTCATTTTTCCAATTCCCGTCATTCTCATTCTACCAATTCCATCATCCTCATTCTTCCATTTCCGCCATTCTTATTCTACCAATTCCATCATCCTCATTCTTCCAATGCCGCCATTCTTATTCTACCAATTCCATCATCCTCATTCTTCCAATTCCGTCATTCTCGTTCTTTTAATTCCATCACCCTCATTCTTCCAATTCCGTCATTCTCATTCTACCAATTCCATCATCCTCATTCTTCCATTTCCGCCATTCTTATTCTACCAATTCCATCATCCTCATTCTTCCAATTCCGCCATTCTTATTCTACCAATTCCATCATCCTCATTCTTCCAATGCCGCCATTCTCATTCTACCAATTCCATCATCCTCATTCTTCCAATTCCGCCATTCTTA
>NC_090754.1:19499902-19502402 GCF_036898095.1 Palaemon carinicauda
CTGACCATTCTTTACATTCAGATCTCCCTGGACAATTCTATCCTGTTCGTAATACTAGGTAGGCAGTTAATTCTAATAGCCAGGCCTTCTCCATCACGAGGCTCAATACTACGCAGTACTCTAGAAGTTTTATTCCAGCTGTGACGAAGTTGTGGAATGATCTTCCTAATCGGGTGGTTGAATCAGTAGAACTTCAAAAGTTCAAAGTTGCAGCAAATGCTTTTTTGTTGACCAGGCGGACATGAGTCTTTTTATAGTTTATTTATGACATATTTGTTTTTGATGTTGTTAATAGTTTATATATGATATGTCTGTTTTGACGTTGTTACTTATGTTAGAATGATTTATTGTTAATTTGTTCTCTTCATTTATTTATTTCCTTATTTCCTTTCCTCACTGGGCTATTTTTCCCTGTTGGAGCCCCTGGGCTTATAGGATCTTGCTTTTCCAACTAAGGTTGTAGCTTGGATAGTAATAATAATAATAATAATAATAATAATAATATTATCTCTATTAAGATTGGTACAAAGTATCAAGTAAGAGGAGAGAGAGAGAGAGAGAGAGAGAGAGAGAGAGAGAGAGAGAGAGAGAGAATAATATAATCTTTATTTCCAATTAATATATTGAGTATTATCTCTATTAAGAGTAGTACAAAGTATTAAGGAAGAGGAGAGAGAGAGAGAGAGAGAGAGAGAGAGAGAGAGAGAGAATAGTATAATCTTTATTTCCAATTAATATATTGGGTATTATCTCTATTAAAAGTAGTACAAAGTATCAGGTAAGAGGAGAGAGAGAAAATGTTTGGTTTTTGGAAAGCATCAACCATAGAGTCGGACTGTAAACTATTCAAAGACGGAGATATCCAGTTGTAAAATAAATTTTCGCTTTTGTAGGTAGTAGGTTTGCCGGGGGTAACAGCCACCCGTTGAGATACTACCTCTAGAGTGTTATATACAATGGATCCTTCTTCTCTCTGGTTACGGCTCATTTTCCTTTTGCCTACATATATATCGAATAATCTAGCCTATTCTTTACACATTCTCCTCTGTCTTCACAAACCTGACAACACTGAGATTACCAAATAATTTTTCTTCGCTCAACTGGTTAAGTACTTCACTGTAATTGTAAAGTAGAAGATTTTCTCTTTGTAAGGGTAGAGGAGACTCTTTGGCTATGGTAAGCAGCTCTTCTAGGAAAAGGACACTCCAAAAGCAAACCATTGTTCTCTAGTCTCTGGTAGTGCCATAGCATCTGTATCATGGTCTTCCAGTGTCTTTGGGTAGAGTTATCTTGCTTTATAGATTATATAATTATGTTAAAATTATTTTAATGTCGTTACTATTCTTGTGATATGTTACTGTAATGGTTCATTACTTCTCTCGCAGTTTATTTTTTCCTTATTTCCTCTCCTCGCTGGGCTATTTTTGTTGTTAGAGCCCTTGGGCTTATATCATATTGCTTTTCTAGCTAAGGTTGCAGCATAGCAAATGATAATAATAATATCAGAAACGAACACATTTTGAGCTTTCGACACATTAATCAGAGACAATTCATGAAAAATCGTCTAAAGCAACACCGTGTAAGTCTTAATTTTTCATTAGTTCTCTTTTAGCTTGTTTAATTCATTATTTCCTTCCCTCACTGGGTGGTTTTTTTCCTGTTGCGGCACTTGGCTTTATAGCATCTAGGTATATATATATATATATATATATACTGTATATATATATATATATATATATATCTATATATATTTGTATATATATATTCATATATAAATATGTATGTATATATATACATACATACATACATACATATAATATATATATATATATATATAAGTAATATTTGCCAGTGTGTTTACTTTTCCTATAAAAATATGCCACAGACCATTTAAGAATGTACCCTGCTATGTTTTGCGATCTGCGTCGGCCATAAAGGAAGTAAATATACCCTGTGATCCATATTTGCCATTCGCTTTATGTTTATTGTCCAGCATTCCCATGTAATGGTTCTGCCATTTGAAATCACGCACACACAATGACGCCCTCCGCTCAACGCTCGGCGCTATAACGGAATCGGAGGAATGTATTGAAATTGTCGATTTTCGCTCGTGTGAAAGAATGAAAGGTCGACCCGATTCTGACCTCCATTTCGGTCTTTTAAGATGCGTTGGCAAATCCTGCTGGCTGACGTCATATCAACCTGTCAATCACGAAGGAAAAAATGTTGTTTCTGATGATGGTACTTGGATTCTTGTTATCTTTTTTAATGAATGTTTTAATTTTTATTATATTTGACTAATATTTTTGTTGGTTTTGATAATTGGTACGATTAAATACTTGCCTTATTGTTCTAGTTTTAATGAAAGTTTTAATATTTATAATTTGGCTAATATTTTTGTTGTTTTTGATAATTGATACGATTAAATACTTGAATTCATGTTATCGTTTTAATGTAACTTTTAATACTGATTATAGTTTAACTAAGACTATAATTAGAT
>NC_090754.1:19507402-19529902 GCF_036898095.1 Palaemon carinicauda
TATATATATATATATATATATATACATATATATATATATATATATATATATATATTTATTTATATATGTAAGAGCAAGTTCTAAACAAAAGGATTAATCCGTGGAAAAGGAAAAGGGAGGTGTCATGTCCGTCCTCAGAGTGTGGAGTCAGGGATTAGACCCACGTGCAAAATCTTGAAAGGTTCAAAGCGCTTCACCTCACTTTTCTGAATAGACTTCACGGACTGCAATCCATTTCTTTTTTTAAAACCATTTCTCGCTGGTTCCTTTCCTCGTGTCAACAAGTACCCCCTAACCCCCATCCCCTACTATGAATTCCTTCTAAACCTGGGCAAATAAACTTTTATTGTTTATACGATTCGATTATGTATCGTTGGTTGATCGAAGTGAGTAATAAATATTTTCAAATTAAATCAGATTCTGGTTAGTCTATTTTCCTAGGCTGATTTAATCCCATCCTGGCGTTAAGTGAGAGTTGGACATCCGTGAAATGGACAGACGTGACTTGGATCTACTGTAATGTATGTTCGTATGTCAGAATTGGAATGAGCAATAAGTCAACACTCAGTTTTTTTGATAAAATAATTTTGTTTTCACCCAAGTTAGACCTTTAGTGTCACTGCTATATTAATCCTTCAGCTTACGAATTCAGGATGAGCCTCATGTACACAAAACTTACACTACATCAGCAACTTCATATACTTACACAGAGGGTTCATTGCAGCACGTAAAAAGAAATAACCCATTGCGCCACTCACCTTATGCCTGCACACGCACTTTTTCTTAAATTGAATTATCCATCAACAAGGTTATGTATAACTTGTTCATCATTTAACAAAATTCGAAATATAACAAGAAAACAAGCAACCGTTCTGACGGTAATCATCCTAAAGTCAAATCTGATCAGAACCAGAGATATGTTGGTATTGATTTATACAATCCAATTTTAAAATTCATAGATTTTAGCCAAGGTCTCTCCCTCCTCTTTTATTCGAGCCTTAGTTCAGATTGAATGTCTAATTACCCGAAGTGCAACTGTCATT
Organism: Palaemon carinicauda; assembly: GCF_036898095.1. Taxonomy (NCBI): domain Eukaryota; kingdom Metazoa; phylum Arthropoda; class Malacostraca; order Decapoda; family Palaemonidae; genus Palaemon; species Palaemon carinicauda. The sequence continues at coordinate 19,508,446 of NC_090754.1, forward strand.
TCCATTGCAGAAGATTCGACCTATTGACAGTATGTTTATGTTGACCCATTAATGAGAATAATTGATTTTGTTCTTCCCAAATGTATTGTAGATTTTTTCTTTTTCATTAAAGAGGTTCTTACACATTAATGTGACTCATTGGCTTCATGTGTTTTATTATTAGTTATGAATAATATCTTCGTTTTATAGTTTATACCTTTTTATACTTAGGCTTGATAACATATTGAAATTTGGATAAATTTAAAGTTAAATGTTTTACACTTCCTTAGTCATTGATTTCCTTACCTAAGTAGTTCTCCATCTCTCAATAATTTCCCACTATTGACAGCGATGACCTCTGCAGTTGTGACACCAATTTATTCTACCAATAAATCAATGAATCAATTATATCGGGCCACCGCAGTTCTATTCCGAACATCATGTTAGAATTGTTTTCTTTTTCTCTCTCTCTCCATTTCTCTTTTTTTTCTCTCTCTCTCTACTAAAATGAAGCCAGCCAATAAACCCGAGAGACACTGATGACACTCGGCCCTTATTGGGAAAAATCTTCACCCGGTATCGTCATTACATATTTGAAAGGACACCGGGATATGAATGCCAATATACGAAATTATTATTGGCAGAGCGGGCTATATGCCAGGCCGAGCTGGGACGACCACGCTTTAACTTCTGGAGAGTGGAGTGGCGGGGGGAGGTGGGGAGGGGGTGAGGGGGGAGGGGGCGGTCGAAGATACTGAATACATGGAATCGTATTAAAAGGGAATAAGTAAATATATCGGAATAGATGTCAAACAATTAGATAATATGAGCAAGTTGAAATGTTTTTTTTTTTTTTTTTCATTATTATTATTTTCTAAATATGGGAGTGTATGAGAAACCGGTTGTGTAAGGCCAGCAGTTACATGTATTATATATATATATATATATATATATATGTATATATATGTATATATATACATATATATATATATATATATATATGTGTGTGTGTGTATGTATATATATATGTGTATATGCATATGTACATATAAATTGTATATATATACATACATATATATATATATATATATATACATATCCATATATATGTATATATAGAGTATATATATATATATATATATAATATTACAATATATATACATACATACATACGTACGAATGTACGTACAAACATACATACATACAGTATATAGACACAGGTATGTGTGCATGTGTGTGTTAGGGAGGGCGGGATTACCTAATTGCTTGTGTTATTCTGCACCTAACATATAATATGCCTATATATACGCATGAGAGAGAGAGAGAGAGAGAGAGAGAGAGAGAGAGAGAGAGAGAGAGAGTTTTAACGTTAGCTATTAAAAAAAAAAATAGGATTTTGATATAATTTCCTTATGCGTAAACCATGACAAAATATTTATTTGGCGATATACCAATTAGAGCGAAATAATCACTCAACTTTCAACCGGACAAAACGCAAATTAGATTTTCTGGTTAATTCATCAGCAAAATATGTTGAAAGTAATTTTCAAACTTTGGCTATGAATGCGTTTTTTTTTAACTAAGCTTGTTTTGTAACCCCGTCCAATGATGCCAGCTCAATTGGATGAAAAATATTCATTTTCAATGAAATACATCTTTTGTTTCATCGGGCAGCCCATATTCAAATACGAGGAATGACCATGTTTAATTGAAATATATTTATGAGTTCAAATGGGTGAAAATATATTCCATTTCGCTGTAATACATTCCTTGTTTCACTGGGTAGACAACATTCATTACGAAGGATTACAATGTTCAACCACGTATCTGTTTGGCGATAAACTCTCACGCACTCAAATACACACACACACACACACACACACATCTTCCGTATGTAATAAAGAGCAAGCATATATATATATATATATATATTATATATATGTATATATATATATATATATATATATATTTCTTCCGGTCACGATAAGCCCTTCCCGTTCCTAGTATAGGGGGAGAGGAAATTGTAATACATTAGTGAATGAGGGGTGCGTGAGCCTGTGTATTTATATCTACCAAATCCTTTAGCCGTCATTTTTGACGGATTGTGTACACAAGTGTGTATATATACTGTATATACTGCATATCCCACTCTGAGAAGGGAAATCTGAACGTGGTGAAAGGGTTTGTGTATTGGCATGATCAGAAAAGTTTTTTATCCAGGGCCTCCCATACTAGGTTGGTTTACTGTTAGCAATTAGACCAAAGTCTCCCACCATCACCAATCCACAGTGACCAGCTTAATAGGGAAAATGACCAAACCTCAGAAATTACCAAAACATGTCTGAGTCTTTTGCCTTGCAGTGGACCAGAAAAGGCTGCATATATTATTGGTATCGTCATCATCATCAGCCATTATTTGTTTAATGCAGAACAAAGGCCTCGGACATTTCCACCCACTTGCGTCTGTTTAGGGTCATTCTATGCAAGTCCACACACGCAAACTTTCGTAGTTCGTCAATCCCTGTCTTCTCTTCCTTCCCCTGCTTCTTTTGCAATCTATGGGTACTCATTCTGATGTTTTTAATGTCCTTCTATTATCGGTCATTGTCATTACATGTCCTGCCCATGTCCACTTCCTTTTCTTGCATGCTGTGCCATCTGTTGGCAGAAATGTGCGTTTTCTACTCATGAAATTCTTGAATCTATAGATATTGGGCCTTACAGTGGGGCACCAGAGACGACAGGGCATTTGTATTTGACTGTACACAAACACACACACATATATATAATATATATATATATTATATATATACATACATACATATATATATATATATATATATACATATGTGTGTGTGTGTATATATATATATATATATATATATATTTTATATATGTGTGTGTACATAAACGTTTGATAATTCATAGAATAAAAGCTAATATCACTGGGCCGCCACTTCAGCTAGAATCAACATGAACACGTACGGCCAGCCTTTCCAACCAGACTCTCCCGATAATTACTTTTCTAAACTTTGCGAGGCTCTTAACGCTCGTATTAAACACGCTGTGAAAAACCAGTCCGCAATATCTGGTTAAAGCAAACTGAGATGCAAATTCTTTCGGCAGCTTATTTCAAAGGATAATGAAAAGTAAGCACTTGCCTATACCAGAATACCCTGCCTGCTGGATGTTAATGCCAGGCTATTGTGGATGATTTAATAGAAACTTGGGTTTCATTTTTAAATGAAGTTTATTATCCTTTTCATGAGTATTCAGGAGCATTTTCTTTTATTACTGTTTTAATGTATAATTTCAAACGCAAACAAACACACATTTAAGCGTGTTTTTTCTTATTTCAAATAAGCCATGTATATTAATACATAAAAGTCTGGATTCTCTTAACAACCTCGGGGTCAGAGGCTCAGACGAAATCACTCAAACACTTTAGTGTCAGACCGGCCGGGTTTAGAACCCTGGTCCAGGATACTTCTTATTTATATATATATATATATATATATATATATATATAATGTGTTTGTGTGTAGGCTATACTCTATATATGTGCATATATGCATATATATATACATGTATGTTGGTATCTATATGAATGTATATACTTATGTATAATAAAAGAATATATATATATATATATATATATATACATATATAGGTAGATATAAATATATATATATATATAAATATATATATATATATATATATACATACATATATATATGTATATATATATATATATATATATATACATGTGTGTTTTAATATATAGGCTATAAATATATATTAGAATCTATATGTATATGTACATCTATATAATGTGCGTATATATAGTGTATTAATATATAAGGCTTATTTGATATATATATATATATATATATATATTATGTATATATAGGCCCATATTTATATATATATATATTATTATTATTATTATTATTATTATTAAATGCTCAGCTACAACCCTAGTTGGAAAAGCAGGATGCTATAAGTCCAGGGGGCCCCTACAGGGAAAATAGCCCAGTGAAGAAAGGAAACAAGGAAAAATAAAATATCTTAAGAATAGTAACAACATTGAAATAAATATTTCCTATATAAACAATAAAAACTTCAACAAAACAAGAGGAAGAGAAACTAGATAGAACAGTGTGCCCAAGTGTACCCTCAAGCAAGAGAACTCTAACCCAAGACAGTGGAAGACCATGGTACAGAGGCTATAGCACTACCCCAGACTAGAGAACAATGGTTTGATTTTGGAGCGTCCTTCTCCTAGAAGAGTTGCTTTCCATAGCTCAACAGTCTCTTCTACCCTTAACAAGAAGAAAGTAGCCACTGAACAATTACATTGCCGTAGTTAACCCCTTGGGTGAAGAAGAATTGTTTGGTAATCTCAGTGTTGTCAGGTGTATGAGGAGAGAGAAGAATCTGTAAAGAATAGGCCAGACTATTCAGTGTCTGTGTAGGCAAAGGGAAAGAACCGTAACCAGAGAGAGGGATCCAATATAGTATTGTCTGTAGTATTTCAACTGGCGGCTGGTGCCCTGGCCAACTTACTACCGTGTGTTTTCATATATAAGTTATAATTTACATATACTGTATGTTAGAATCTATATGTATATATGTACATTTATATAATGTGCGCATATATATATATATATATATATATACACACAATGTTTTCGTTGGAAGCAATCAGTTATGATAAAATCGAAGATGGATGCAGATGTATGATATTCATGTGGGTTACTATGATCTTGTGTTCTACTTGGGAAAGGAAATTGGGAATAGGTGGGATTCTTGTTAAATCCATTCTTAGAAACACATTTACTCTAGATCAAAGTTATTATATAAATCTGTCAAAATTGAAGAGTTGATCCTTTACACGATTTTGCATTGGATATTGTCCCTCTACTCATGAGGACATTTTGAGATTTTTAAGGTATAGGGCCTAAAACCAGTCTGGTCACCAAATATGAAATGTTGAAAACAGCCTACACACCAGATAGGAAATGTTGAAAACAGCCTACACACCAGATAGGAAATGTTGAAAACAGCCTACACACCAGATAGGAAATGTTGAAAATACCCTACACACCAGATAGGAAATGTTGAAAACAGCCTACACACCAGACAGGAAATGTTGAAAACAGGCTACACACCAGATAGGAAATGTTGAAAATAGCCTACACACCAGATAGGAAATGTTGAAAACAGCCTACACACCAGATAGGAAATGTTGAAAACAGCCTACACACCAGATAGGAAATGTTGAAAACAGCCTACACACCAGATAGGAAATGTTGAAAACAGCCTACACACCAGATAGGAAATGTTGAAAATACCCTACACACCAGATAGGAAATGTTGAAAACAGCCTACACACCAGATAGGAAATGTTGAAAACAGGCTACACACCAGATAGGAAATGTTGAAAATAGCCTACACACCAGATAGGAAATGTTGAAAACAGCCTACACACCAGATAGGAAATGTTGAAAACAGCCTACACACCAGATAGGAAATGTTGAAAACAGCCTACACACCAGATAGGAAATGTTGAAAACAGCCTACACACCAGATAGGAAATGTTGAAAACAGCCTACACACAAGATAGGAAATGTTGAAAACAGCCTGCACACCAATTTGGAAATGTTAAAAAACGGCCTGCACACCTGGTAGAAAATGTTTAAAACAGCCTGCACGCCAAATAGGAAATGCTAGAAGCAGCCTACATAAGTTGAAAACAGCATGGACACCAAATAAGAAATACTAAAAATAGCCTACATAAGCTGATACTTGCGCAAGTTCGAAACGACAAATTTTCTGAGAAATTCATAGAAATACTTCAGTTTAATTTTAGCTCTTATTATGGGACTACAGATGGTCGTAATTTCCTGAATAACAACGCCAATTTTGGACATTATTTCTCACTTTGTTTTGAGAAAGTTTTCCTTGTTTTTCACTGTCACTTCTGTGTATATCAAAGACGAAGCTTTTTAATGTTTTATCAAAACTAAACAAAATCTTATACTTATCTCCAAATATTGGCGAAAAAATATATTTTTTATGTTTTTATCAATAATATTCTCAGTATAACAGTGTGCTCATTAAATATTTACATCAGAAATGACATGCTCTTGCAATTTTAAATTCTTTTATCATTAATTAAATTTCTTTCCTAAATATCATCTTTTTGCTATATCTAATATGAAATTCGCATAATCCTTACAGATTCTGAGGATCTAGTTAATCTACTTATAAATATATTCTTATTTTGTTGAACCAGATTTTAAAATTAATCCTTTGTCTTGTTTGATATATTGCATCTTTTTTTTTTGCAACTTAATTTTCCAGCTTACTTACTCTTCATATTATGATTGGATGTTATTTATGAAATTATGTTTATTAGCTATATATTTGTGATATCTTAAAAAATGTAAGCTGCAGTTTACATTATAATGTGTTCACATACACTTTGATATACACACGCAACACATACATACATAACTACATGCATATATATATATATATATATATACTGTATATATATGTATATATATATGTATATATATATATATATAAAGTATATATATACATACATATATATATATATATATATACCGTATATATATATATATATATATATGTATAGCCTATATATATATATATATATATACATATATATATATATATGCATGTGGTGTCTGTGTGTGTACATTGTTATCGACGCGCATTTAAACGTGGCATAAAAAATTAAATACAGATTTATCATTAAATTTAAAATTTTATACTTTGAAATATACTTAGACGACGAGAATGACGTAAATAAATTGATAATTTGAATGACTGATCGATAAAAAGCAGAATAAACATATATTCGATTACAGCAAAAGGGCTTTTTGGATAATGAAACTAGATTAAACACTCCAATATTCCCATAACGTATCAGATCACTTTAGTTTTCAATTAGACCATTGCATTAACCGTTCAATGTCAGCGCATCCCCCAATTTACCGACATTTTATACCGTGGAAGGTACAGCAATTATCATTGCTTTTAATCTTTATTTTGACAGGCAACTACAAAGAATTATTAGGCTTTCATAGGTAATGTTATAGATTTCTCAACCATTATCTGTTGACTGATTATAACTGGGTCGGTAACTTCTTGGTATCATTTCTTTTAATTTCAGGTTCTTTAACCTTCATGAATACAGTAGTTACTAGATCACTTGTGTAACCGAGATGTCAAAAATGACGGCTAAATATTTAGGTAGTTATGCACAAATAATTTGTGGGAAGTTGTGGTTTATGAGTGTACCTCTCGGGGTTCCCCCTCTCACCAGGGTATGACTACCCCACTCCTACTTACCCGAGAGATGAGGGAGAGACCGAGTAGTCATATGTCTCGCAATGCCACTCGGGCGTGACCGGTAAAAAATGAATATATATATATATATATATATATATATACATATATATATATATATATATATATATACACAGACACGTTGCTCTTTATTATATAGGAGAGATTGCCTTGTAGCCTCGGCAAAAAGTTTGACCCACAATCCAAGTATCGAAAACTCCAACTTTACATATACTGTACTGTACAGTAGTATGCTTGATTGTTTCACAACCTTACCACCTTTTAGACCAGAGCTAGGGATGAGAATTTTAGCTATATATATATATATATATATATATATACATATATGTATATATATATATATATATATACACACACAACACTAACAACAAATGCATCCACTTTTAGTGCACTGCAGGACAAACGCCTCAGATATGCCCCTTATTAATGTCTGGAAATTGGCCAGTTTTCATAACCACGTTGGCCACTGCGGATTGTTGATGGCGGGAGACTTTGGTCTGATCGCTCACAACAAATTAATCTAGCATGGATGGCCCTGACTAATACAACTTTGCTGATCTTGGTGACATATAAACCCTTTCACCACGTTAAGGTATCCTCACTCGGAAAAAGATATATATATATATATATATATATACTGTATATATATATATATATATATATATGTATATATATATATATATATATATATACTGTATATGATAGGTCATGAGATTAAACGACAAGCGCGAAAACCTGTACCTTACCCCTGTTACTCATGAGCAACCTTTTAACCTTTATATCTTTGAGGTATTACTGGAAACTTCAAATTAGCTTCCTTTCTAAAATCTACTTTAAACTTTAGCCATTTTTAAGATTGTGGATACTGATGAGTCTAGTTCTGCAGTCACACTGGAGAATTCTAGATAGATTAGAATTTGTTTAAGATTCAATCTTTTTTCCCTCACCCAATATTGGGTAATTATTTCATTCTGTTATGATAAAGCATTTTTGAAGGAGTCGTTTTTTTTTTGGCTTACCAAAGAAGGCTCCAAGAGGGTTATAATTTGAATGGTTGTTACCTATACACTTACCCTAATTGTTAATCAGAGTTTTGTTAAAAGAATTTAATTTCTAAATATATAGTATTCTCCCTTTGTACATTCATAATACCTCACACAGTCTTACCCTGTAGGTTTTCCAGCATAGTATTCAGAATATTACCTCCAGATAGTATTTTCTGACACAATATTACCATCAAGGTTTCTTACACAGGAATCGGAATGTTTTCAATTAATGTTACCTCTGACAGTAATACCTCAAAAGTATCCAAACATAGACTACAGAATGTTTTCTTTAGATAGTATTATATTACCTCTGACAATATTATATCAACTTTGACAGTATTTCATTACTGCAGAGGTTAACCAACATAGGTATCGAAAGGTTGTCCTAAACTAAAGTTACCAAAGAGTTTGCAAAAATACTACCCTTAACTAACAATAACCCAGACAATATTACCACAAAGATTTACTAGGATAAATGCTGGAATGTTTCATTTTAATATCACGTTAAACACTATTATCACGGATGGTTTCTTCAGACAATATTACTTCAGACATGGTAATATGGGGTAATCAGGCTTAGCGATGTTACCATCACAAAACATAATCTCATATGATGTTATCTAAGGGACAGTGATGAAAATGTGGTTTTTTTTTTTTTTTGGGGGGGGGGACATTAGATAAATAAGCTATGATTAATTGGGTATTTTCAAATCTTCAAAAGCTGTTCTTTAGTCATAAGGGAGATTACCTGAAGGTATCAATGAAATATTTGGGCATTTCCTACTACTACTACTGTCCCATGTCCATGGATAATGAGACATCGGAACATGTTTTTTTTTTTTTTTTTCACTTTATTACAAAAGGTTCGTAAGTACAATGAACAACAGATACCCTCAGGCGAGCGCCTTGTCCCAGATAAAGCACAAAGGTAACTAACTACCCCTCGTTATCAAAATGCAATCTTGCTACATGTTTAGTTATAAGTATTGTGGAATTCTCATGATTATACAGTTCATTTACCTTGACGTACAACACATATCTTCATACAAGAATTAGGACACTACTACTACTACTACTACTACTACTACTACTACTACTACTACTACTACTTCTCTCTCTCTCTCTCTCTCTCTCTCTCTCTCTCTCTCTCTCTCTTATAAGTTTTATTTCCTGCTCCGCCCTTTCTCAACTCGGCCATGAAGTTTTCTGCCCATTCCAATGACTTCTAACTTCCTCCGCCGCAGAAGTTTTGGTGACTCCGTCCATCCAAATAACATGATGAAACCATGAAGTTTCTCTCTCTCTCTCTCTCTCTCTCTCTCTCTCTCTCTCTCTATCCTTGAACAGGGGAAATGATAGATTTCGTTAGCATTAACAATAATCAATCTTTCCTTTAAAGGTTTAGACCGCTCATGAATGGCAGAGGCAAAGGACAGTGACATTGTCCTAGCAGGCATGACACAGTCCTAGAAACTGACAATATTACTTATGATCAGTATTCAAGCTCCTCTTCATCAAAGCTAGGACCAGGGAAGGCCAGGCAATGGCTTCTGGTGACTCAGCAACTAAACCTATAGGCTCCCCCAACCTCGCCCCCCTACATCGTCAGCTTACAAGGATGGTGAGGTTACAGACACTAAAGAAACTAACGAGTTTGAGAGGGATTTGAATCCCAGTTCGGTGATCACCAGGCAGGGACGTTTCAAATATTGTTCTCTAATATATCATCAGTTGTTATTCTCTTTTTATCTCTCTGTCCGCATCTTACACTACGCAGTATTCTAAAAGTTTTATTCCAGCTGTGACTAAGTTGTGGAATGATCTTCCTAATTGGGTAGTTGAAATGGTAGAGATTCAAAAATTCAAATTTGTACAAATGTTATATTGAACAGGCTGACATAAGTCTTTTTATGGTTTATGGTTTATTTAATATCTGTTTTAATGTTGTTACTGCCTTTAGGAATATGTCATTTTAATTGTAAATCATTTCTCATATATTTTTATTTATTTTCCTATTTTCTTGCCTCACTGGGCTATTTTTCCCTGCTAGAGCCCTTGGGCTTATAGCATCTTGCTTTTCCAGCCAGGGTTGTAGCTTAGTTAGTAATAATAATACTAATAATAACAACAACAACAATAATAATGATAATAATAGTAATAATGATAATAATAATAATAATGATAATAATAATAATAATGATAATGATAATAATAATAATAATAATATAACACAGCGTAACAAATGTTTTTTTTTTTTGGCGACTGGTGGAAATATATATATATATATATATATATATATATATATAACAAGAATATATGTTTATAGGCCATTCTCGCAAGAAATTGAGACGATCTCAAGTACGAGTATAAAAAGATGGCAAATTATTTTCGTGCATTTGATTATCATCCATCTGAAATCTGATACCGTTTTATGAAGATATAGTTTGACTAATTTGAACTAATAAATATGATAATTTTAAGAAAATATGATTAACCTTTCATTCATTTCAGCCTTCACCTTCATCAATATTATCCTTTTTTTTTTCTTTTTTTTTTTATTTGGGTAAAACTTTTACATCAAACTTTTGCCACAGAATGAGCAAATGGCTAAATAATGAAACGGGATGTTAGCAATTTATGTGGGCCTAAAGGTTTAACGTTCGGGAGAAAGGCCTGGGAAAGGACTAATCTAGTTAAAGGCTGCTTACAATGCTGTGTTTAGTTTGATTATCGTCCTTCCTGTGTGCAATCTATTCACATGCCTATATTTATTTGTTATACGAAGTCAGGACTCATTAACGAATTTCGTGCCAGGTGGACTTGAACATTTATCTAATTTGAGAGGTAATTATCGTGTTTACAATTTGCTTTGTACACTCTGTTGCTATTTGCATTCGTAATGAACATCAAATGAGTTCAAGTTTCGATTTGTCATTTTGTTGAGAGTTATCGGAAGTTCCTTTGCAACACGTAAGTTTTAAGTTTTCTTTTATTCGGCGCATGGTAGAAGACTGTGCTATTTCAATGTTATTTTCTCTTACCAATTGCTTTAGCTGGTACCCTTATCTTATCTTGTCAATTATCACTCATTTGCACTGATTTTCTTTGTAATTGCCCAGCTAATAATAGAACCTTCTTTGCGAAGGATTACGAATGACATCTTTCTTCATTTCAAGCTGCACTGTACATATTCAAGTTCTCAGAGCCCGGGTGAGTGCCATAATTAAACAGAGTGGGAAGATTATGTTTGGGAAAGTTCAATTGCCAACACCTTGGGGGTTACATTAAAATAGGACACTTATTGTTTATTTTTTCGATTTCTTTTTTTTTTGCTTCTCTGCTCTTTTACCTGCTATTTTGGTAGATGGTATATTGTTCATACAGAATTATCATAATACGTACCTTGTGTGTATATATATATATATATATATATAGTTATATATATATATATATATATGTGTGTGTATATATATATATATATATATATGTGTATATATATATATATATATACATATATATATATTTATATATATATGTGTGTGTGTGTGTGTATGTGCGTGTTTATCTACGTATATAGGCTATATATGTAAACATCATCATCATCACCATCTCCTCCTCCGTATATTGACGCAAAGGCCCTCGGTTAGATTTCGCCAATCGTTTCTATCTTGACCTTTTGAATCAACACTTCTTCATTCATCTTCTCCTACTTCACGTTTGATAGTCCTCAGCCATGTAGGGCTGGGTCTTCCAACTTTTCTAGTGCCTTGTGGAGCCCAGTTGAAAGTTTGGTGAACTAATCTCTCTTGGGGAGTGTGAAGAGCATACACAAACCATCTCCTTGTACCCCTCACTATGATCTCATCCACAAAGGCACTCGGGTAATCTCTCTTATAGTTTCATTTCCAATCCTGTCCTGCCCTTTATCTCCCAATATTCTTCTGAGGGTTTTGTTCTCAAATCTACTAAATTTGTTGGATATTGTTTTATTGTCACGCCACGACTCGTCCATACAGCAACACCGATCTCACTTAACTGATATATAGCCTGATTTTTTAATGTAATTTCAGGTGATTTGATTTCCAAATTTCACTTAACCTAGCCATTGGGCGATTTGCTCTTTCAATCTATCAGTAAACTCAAATTCTAAGGATCCTGTATTAGAGATCATAGTTCCTAGATATATAAATGGTTCCACCTCATTAATCCTTTCTCCTTCCAATGATATTTCATCTTCCATTACATACTCCGTTCTCATCTCTGTCTTTATTCTATTTATCTTGAGATGAACCTCGTGGAAAATTTCATGAATTCTGGAAAGCAAGTTTGTGTGTGTAGTTTATGTAAATGATTGTATATATATACCACTATATGAGCATATAAAATCTACAATATATATATATATATATATATATATATATATAAATATATATGTATTGATAGATATTCTTAGATTGGCACATGCATGGAGAAATATTTTTTTGATAACACCCATGTCAATTCCTAACAGTTTCAACATATATAAACGTCTCTTATATGATTGGCAGTGAAAATATAAATTTTGAAAAGAACCAAAACGGTAGAAAAAGAAAACGTAGGCCTACTTTACCACTTCATATTCCTTTGTTGCCTCGTGATATAATTTTTCCTTTTTTTTTTTTTCAACACGAATATTATTCTTTGTATTCTTCTGTATTTCCTATGCTACTTAACCGGCTCATTTATATATTTTGCTTTTATTTTCCAGCCTCTATTCATAATCGATAAATAAAGAAATAAATAAGTGGAAATATATTTTTCAGCATCTACTCATAATCGAACATAGAATAAAGAAATGGATAAATAAATAAATAAATTGAAAAATTTTATTTTTGATATAATTACATGAATCCAAAAATGTTTTAGTAAATGAAAGTAAATTTTTCCTGAAAATCAATATTTTTTCTTTAATATCTTTGCTATCAATATTATGATTGATATTATTATTGATAATATTAATAGTGTTATTAGTGATAGTATATTTATCAATATTATCAAGATTATTGATAATATGTTTATTAATATTATCAGGATTATTAATAATATGTTTATTAATATTATCAGGATTATTAATAATATATTACTGTTATCAATATTAGAAATATTATTATTTAATCATATTGGTATTATTATTTTTATAAGTATAATTTTCATTATTGGAATTTCATGTTTTGTTTACCTATGCAATTTGTTTCATATCTAGCACCTCTCATATTCCCTTTAAAGTTCGTTCATATACCCCATGATCTCAAAAACTTTCATCACCTCGTCGTTAATATCCGTCCGTACATCCACGTCTGTCACACTCACAGACAAGGCGTCACAGCCATTATCCCTTTATTTCGTCAGTTATTTCGTCTCTCCTCCATAATCGTGAAATTTTACTCGCGTTCCATTACGAAGTCTCAGATGATTTCTCCTGAGGATCCGAAAACACACGCAAGAAACCAGGACCCCTCTTACCTGATCCCCAACCCCACAGGGCTCCTCTACCTCACCTTCCTCTCTCTCTCTCTCTCTCTCTCTCTCTCTCTCTCTCGCTCCTATTTTATGTCCCTCTTTTAAGTCAGTCTCTCTCTCTCTCTCTCTCTCTCTACTATTTTTATGTCCCTCTTTTAAGTCGAGCTCTCTCTCTCTCTCTCTCTCTCTCTCTCTCTCTACTATTTTTATGTCCCTCTTTTAAGTCGAGCTCTCTCTCTCTCTCTCTCTCTCTCTCTCTCTGACTGTCTGTCTGTCTGTCTGTCTCTCTCTTCTTTTTATGTCCCTCTTTTAAATCAGTCTCTCTCTCTCTCTCTCTCTCTCTCTCTCTCTCTCTCTCATTTTTATGTTCCTCTTTTAAGTTGAGCTCTCTCTCTCTCTCTCTCTCTCTCTCTCTCTCTCTCTCTCTTCTTTTTATGTCCCTCTTTTAAGTCGATTGATCTCGAATTTTATAGTGAGAAGAAATGGGAATAAGACAAAGACCTGGGGAACCTTTTCGAGTCGTTTCTCGAAATGATTCAACGACTTGATCATATGCTTTGGGCAAAGTCTGTCTGCCAGTGTGTATGTGTGTCTGGCTGTTTGTCGTGTGTGTGTATCTATTCACTGCCAAAGGATACTGTAATTCTTTATATTTCTTTGTATTTGCTATGTTGCTTAACTGGCTCATTTATATATTTTCTTTGATTTTCCAGCCCTTATTTATAATAAGATGCAATAGATTAATAGATAAATAAATAAATGAAAATAGTTTTTTACTTAAATCCATATTCTTTTTAGTAAATGGAAGCATAGCCTTACAGAAAATTCTATATGTTTTGTTTTCATACTGTAATTTCTTTCTTTAATATTTAGCGCTCTTCATATTAAGAATAGAAAAACGAGGGTGAGATGAGGAATTATTATTTCACACAGGCTATAAAGAAAACCAGAAAATACAAACGTCCATTTGGAAACAAATCATAAATCCCGATTTTTTTTTTTTTTTTTTTTTTGCCCTCCAGACCCCTCCCCCAAGCTTCCGTTTCCCACAACTGTTATTCCAGTTGTTTTTCTTTCTATGAAATAGTTGATTTAATATCTTCCTTCAAGGCTGAACCGCTATATTTATATCTAGTTCTCATAAGCTAAACAATTGGAATCGGCATTAAAAGAACGAAGGATACAACTGTCTTTTTTTTTTTTTTTTTTTTTTTTTTTGTCATTCTGTCGGTCAGTTGGCTAGATATCTCCTAAAGACATCAATGGATTTCATTATACATTTTTTTTTTTAAGTAGACATGAGCTGAAGTGAAAATATTTAGATTAATTGAGGAATTTGGATAGGGAGGCTAAGTATTTTTTTTTAAGTGTTCTTTTTTTTCAATAAAATTGTGTATTTATATTTTTTATAAGTATGGAGTATTTCTCTCCAGATGTGATTTCATCTGTTACGAGGGCATAGAATTTTGTTTTTTTATTTTGTGTTTGTTTTTCTTTGATTTTCAAGTGGAATGTCGTTCCTATTCGGTCAGTTAGCTAGATATTTTCGAAAGACATCAGAGGATTTCATTGTACATTTTTAATGCAGAGATACGTGCTGAAGTGGAAAGATTAATTTTTTTTTTTTTTTTTTTTTGGGATTTGGATAAGGAGGCTAATTAGTTTTTGTTTTCCACTAGAATTGTGGATTTATTGTTTCTATAAGTATGGAGTATTTTTCTCCAGACATTGTGATTTCGTCTGCTATGAAGGTGTAGAACTTTGTTTTTTATTTGTGTTTGTTTTTCTTTGCCTGGCATGTAGACTGTCGTTCTTATTAGTGACGTAGATATATTCTCTTTATAGATGTGCATTTCTCCGATAGCTCTGAGGGTAGGTAGTCTTTTCCGAGGAACACTAAAGTTTTTAAATTCGGTTGTGCACCGTCACTCTTTAGAAAAAGGTCCCCTAAGCGAGAGACAATATATTTCGCTGCCAACAGTGATGGCAACATTGTACCTGACGTCGAACAGTTTCATAATACTTCTTCCCCTCAAGCGTCAGTCATCACCCCCATATCTTTGACGTCAGGTTGAGTGTTATCATCACTGCTAGCAGAGAAATATATTACTTCCGAAGGGGGGTTGGGGTGTCTTTGACTGTAAAGAGTTTCAAGGTTTAAGGTCGCTCATGAATGGCAGAGGCAAGAGATAATGATAATGGCCTAGCAGGACTATGCTCTACAGTCTGACCTTAAATGATCAGTGCCTTCTCCACCCATTCTAGAACCAGAGAGGAGCCAATGGCTGCTGATGACTCAGCAGGTAGACCCATATGCTTCCCAAACCCCCTATCCATAGTTCACAAGGGTGGTGAGGCTGTAGACACTACAAGAAACTATCGAGATTGAGCATGACTCGATTTCCTAGCCAGCAGATCGCCAGGCAGGGATGTTTCCGATAAGTCACCCCTAGTTGGACACAGGAATCCTTGGTACACTTCGCTCCGAAGAAACGCACCCTGCGACACCCTTATTTAGCGGCGAGTAACCAAACAGATAGTTTAGGAAGTGATGGCAGAGGTTGTGGGCGGGGCAAAACAAAGAAACTCTCCGCGCAGTAAGGGTGTGGCTGGGTGTATTTCTTCAAAGCAATGTGAACCAGGAACTCCTATGTCCAACTGTACATACATCAAGGGATCTGTTATTTTAATACATTGTTTTGGTTATATCATTAATTTAGGTAAAATAAGCCACCGATTGCATTAGGAAGGTAAATTTTGAATTCTTGCCTTGAAAGTGATAGCCGATAAGGAGGTCTATGAAACATTGGCGGATTCATTCAAAATTTCTGACACCTTAATTACCAAACTACAGTGAACTACTATTAGAGATGGGGTTTAACATTATTAACAATTATTTATAGGATTTTCAATTTTTATTCATCGCATAATCTTGTTAATGTCAGGGAGTGTACATGAAAGTTGAACAATTTTAAGATTCAAATTGAACCGGAAAATATATCACATTATTTTCAATAGTATTTTAAATAAAATATGGGAGAGAGAGAGAGAGAGAGAGAGAGAGAGAGAGAGAGAGAGAGAGAGAGAGTATCTAGTGCTAGAAACATATGACCAGTGTGCAATACCAGGATATGAACTGATCCTTCTCGTAATTGGCTAGTGTATTACATGTCCAAGTTACGGACTTTCAACGACCATATTTTGGGGAAACGACGGAGTTGGTGGTCAGACGGATCTAGCCAATTTGGGTCCAGTTGAGGGGTTTCTAGTGTGCTAGACTCATTAAAGGAGAGAGAGAGAGAGAGAGAGAGAGAGAGAGAGAGAGAGAGAGAAGCCATGTAGCTTATTTCTGCCGATTGATTTAACTTGGTCTTCACTTCTTCTGTACTCATCGTTTGGAAGAATAGTTTATTTTTTTTTCTAATTAAATGTAATTTATGAAATTCTAGATTTTGAGAGGATAATGTGATTTAAAAAAAATACAGGAAACTGTATATTGGCTATTGCTTTGGTTTGGCGGTCACTGTTAGCCAGATACAAGTTCCATGCAATTCTAATCTGTGAAAGGGGTTTCAGGGGCCTGGTGTGGACCGCCAAAACTGCAACCTCGGCCCCACCTTGGACCCTCTAAAATAGGTGTCTATAAAGTCGCTATTTTCAGTTTATCTTTAAACGCCCGAAATAAGTTTCTCGCCAAACTTAGTTGCGAACAATTATCCATTTTTCAAAAGTTCATGTAAAATCTAAATTCATTATCAAATAAATGGAAATATAAAAGCTTTCTGAAAATTTAGAAAACTTTGCAGCTGTTTTTTTTTTTTTTTTTTTTTTTTTTTTTTTTTTTTTTCAATCAAAAGGAGCTTAACTGTCAAGGATTATCCAATTTTAAAAGCTCCATTTAAAATCTGAATTCATTATCCCAAAAATTCTAATTCTAGTTTTCTGTAATAAAAAAAAGGCAGATATTTTACTCGTCAAAAAAATTCACTGATATGGATTATCAATTTCAAAAGGTTCATTTGAAATCTAAATGAAAATTCTACAGTTTTCTGAAAATGTAGAAAACTTTGCATCTGTTTTTCTTAATTAAAAATAGCTTAACTGAGAAGGATTATCCATTTTTTTTTTAAATCTTAATTTGAAAATTTAAATTTATCTTCCAAGAAAAAACAATCTAGTTTTCTGAAGTTATAGAAAAATCAGATATTTTACTAATTTCAAAAAGGTAAATGAGAAATATTATCTATTTTTTGAAAGCTTCATTGAAAATTTAAATTCATTATCCAAGAAATGAAAATACTATTTTTATAAACTAAAGAAAATGTGAAGACTAGACTAACAACAAAAATGTAAAGGAGAGTTTGAAAAAGTCTTACTATAGAATGATTAGAAGAAAGATCATATTAAATGAAGGAATTGTGGAAAGGTGTGGTGTATTCTGCAGCTGAAATTTGATATGTATCTGAATTATTTCAGATATTTTACACACTTTAATAAAGTTAACTGAGAAGGATCCTCCATCTTTTAAAGCTTCATTTAAAATATAATTTCGTCATGCAAGAAATAAAAATTCCACATGTACCTGAAAATAAAGAAAATAAATTTGCAATTGTTTTTCTAATTTAAAAAAAAAAGTCGGGAGGGTGGCTGGATAAAATTTCATCATCCAAGAAATGAAAATTCCATTTTTGTTTTTTGAAAATATAAAAATATAAAATCAAAATAAATGAAAATTCCAATGCTTTGTGAAAATATAAGAATATAAAATCCCAATAAACGAAAATTCACTATCTTTTTGAAAATCTGAAAACATATATTTTTAAGAAATGAAAATTCCCCAACCTTTTGAAAATATGAAAATATGAAATTCCAAGAAATGAAAACTCAACACCTTTTTGAAAAAAAAAAATGAAATTCCAAGAAATGAAAACTCCACAGCTTTTTGAAAATATGAAAACATAAAATTCCAAGGAAAAACGTATTTGCAATTGGTTTATCATTTAAAAGGGGAATATTACACGAATCATCTCACTTGCTCGAACAGAACCGTGCACGAGAATAAATAATCTGTAATATCTCTATCATTTTTACGAAGAGCACTCTGTTCGTATTCATATTCTGTCTTGAGCTTATACCCTACAGGTCCAACGTTCTGCCTCTGGATTTCATTAACGCGACTTGTGGTCGTTGTTAGAAATAATCTCTAGAGATAAGGATTATTAAGTATGTCTTAAGAACTTAAAATAATTACTATTGTAGTATTGGAATTTATTATTATTATTGTTATTATTAAGTTATTGTTATGTAATAGTTCAGTCATATATATATATATATATATACTGTATATATATGTATATATATGTATGCATATATATATATATATATATATGTGTGTGTGTGTGTGTGTGCGCGTGCAGGAATATATATATATATATATATATATATATATAATATATATATATATATATATATATAAAGAGAGAGAGAGAGAGAGAGAGAGAGAGAGAGAGAGATCAATTATTTAAATGAATTGTGATTATCTCTGCCAACGAAGAAGTTATGTTTTGCCCTCTGTTTTTGTGTTTGTTTGCGTGTTTGTTTGTGAACAGCTTTCTGGCCACAATTTCAATCGTAGAGTAATGAAACTCGCATAGATTAACTGTTAGGTAAAAAGTTGGAAAGGATTGAATTTTGGAAGGTCAAGGTCAAGGTCACGGTCAAGCAAAATGTCCATATCAGGTAATCAACCATAAGTTTGGACATTGTTGTCACAGAGACTTCAAACGTGGTTCATATCCACGCAAAACAATACATGTTAAAGTCACAGATCAAGGTCAAGGACAAGCAAAAAAAGTTGAGAAATAAGCTGTCGCGGTGGAGGTTTGTGCTCTATTGAGTGCCCCTCTAGTTTCTAATGAATCAATCACTACGATGAATACATATGTAATGCAGTGTACTTTTATTACTTAGCACGAATAATCTAATGTGATGTAGGAAATCTAGAAGAGTCTAGAACAAATAGACCGAATAGAATCATGCATACGTTGAGGTTGGAAAGGTAACGTCATTAAAAACAGAGCTGCTATTCAGAAATTGTTAGTCTCATTAAATTGGAATTTCTTTGTGAAAGAGTTTATATGAAGTGTTCAGGAATTCTCTTAGTAACATCCTAAGAAATTATGTAAACGTAATGTTCTTTTATTACAAGTTATGTGTATTTTAAGGACAAGGTTTCGTAATGTATTATATGATACAGCTGTAAACTACGAACCCAAGAAGGTCTTGGTATATAAAGGCTAGTTTTGCATTCCAAAGACATAGCTCTCTTGATACCTGCACCATCGTTATCTCCTCCTACGCCTATTGACGCAAAAGGGACTCGGTTAGATTTAGCCAGTCGTCTCTATCTTGAGTTTTTAAATCATTACTTCTCCATTCATCATCTCCTACCTCGCGATTCATAGTTCTCAGCCATGTAGGCCTGGGTCTTCCTATTCTTCTAGTGTCTTGTGGATACCTACAACTTCCTCGGAAAGTGGAACAAAAGTTTAGTTTCCCTTTGGTTACTGATAGCCCTGTTCTCTTCGATATCTCTGATCTCTATGGTATTCTAATTTGATCTGACTGTGAACTGTTCCTCAGGAACTGTTCAAGTGTTAATAGCTGTCTAAGCCTATTGCAATTTTGATTTTGAATTGCTTTAAAGAAATGAATTGAGAAAAAACTGTGTAATCACTCTTTTGACATTCGGTTAGATTAATAAGCCTAAAATTTGACGTAACTTGCTGGTAACGAAATTTAGTTGTCCTAAAGTGATCAATCGAAACCAACTGTATGATTTGAACCTGTGCTCTGCCTGTAGCAGCACATAAGCGTCTTTTACATTTCTTTAATTGAATGCGATACTTTTGAGATCTCTCACGATTTAACATAGGCAAGTGTGGATCGAGATGTAAATTATGTGAGTATGTAATCTCTTTAGTGAAACCTTGATACTGCTTTATATACACTTAGTGACAAATTTGTAAGAATTTTATTTATTTAAATTGTAATATAATCATATTTTTGTAACACATCTGAATCTTTTGACATTTTTTTTATAACTTAGCACCTTGAGTTTGCCATCATTAACTATGAAAACCATATAAATCGTAGATCTAAAATGAACTGTTAAGTTAGAGCATTTGAGCTAATTGATTGATTATCCTGATTGATTTTCTCAACTTTTAAAACAAAAAAACTGAACACATAAGTTTGAAGGAAGCTTTGCTGATATAGTATTTGTTTAAGTGGCTTATTCATTCATTTTTATTATGTTTCGTTTTCTACTCGCTATTTTATAAGGAAGAAAGGATAATAGATATAAGAATGATCCGATAATAGGGAGGAAAGTTAGATGATGGTGGGAGAACTTAGAATAAAGAGTGTTTTTTTTTTCTTTTTTTTTCAACAGCAAACATGAGAATTAAAACAACTATTCCGAGTCAAAACAATAGAGAACTGAAAGATATTTTTGAAAAACCCATAAAGGG
>NC_090754.1:19534902-19539570 GCF_036898095.1 Palaemon carinicauda
CTCGGTATTAAAGTTTCCCCGACACTAAATAAGAAAAACTGTCCGCAATGAAGCCAGAGTGAATTATTCACTCCGCCAGCTCGGAAATCAACGATCTTTATCTTTCGTGTTTTCGTAAATTTCATTCATTTTAATATCTTATCGTTGCTTTCATTGGTACTGGTTGCTGTTTTTTTTTCTGTTTAACCAGCTATTAGCTATTTTCTGTGTTTTCAGGCGTAAGTGTTCGCCATATCTTTCATAAAATGAAATGGATAATCTCTCTCTCTCTCTCTCTCTCTCTCTCTCTCTCTCTCTCTCTCTCTCTTAAAAACATAGAGAAAGACATGCATATGCTGTATGTATGTATACATATGTGTATATATATATGTATGTATTTTATATACTTATATAACGTATATATAATTGTATATATGTACCTATCTATCTATCTGTCTATATATATATATATATATATATATATATATGAATATGTGGGTACAGCATAGCTTAAGTTAAGGTAGGATCTCCCCACTTAACCCTTCTGCACTGTTAGGGTCTTTTTGACCCGAAAACAATTTTACATTACCATATCTTTTTTGTGTTTAGAGATTGAAGCTTCATACTCCTTGAATTCTCCTGACTTTAAGAGGTTATTATGTTGCCTAAGCCTGGTAAAATTTTTCCCAATAGTTACTGAGCAGCAAAAAAAGTAACATCTAATCTGTTCGGGTCAAAATGACCCGTACCTACTTTTTGCTGTAATTTTTCACAGTTATCCGCTATCTGTATCAAAGATGGTAGGATTATTGAAGATATCCTTTCAAATGTAGTATATACAATTTCTTTAATTATTGCATTCATGGAAAATTGATCTTCTTTGTTTACAAGGTATAGATAAAAAAGTGAGAGAACTTCCATAAAATATCTCCTAGTAAAATTCATCAACCATGGATAAGTAAGTCTTTACATCATTGTAAGATTGTTGTCTTTGATTTATGATGATTCAGAGGAAATATTGGTTAGAAAAATGCTAAGTATAATATTATATTATGAAAATTATTACCAGCAATAGTCTAGGTCACATGTTTTGGACACTAACACGAGCAGTTTTCTTTGTTTGTGTTCCAAAAAGTGTACAGCTTCCCCTGTAAACAAGTTTTATGGTCATGAATCAAGTGAAGAAAGTGATTGTATATCTTCAGAAAGTGATGATGGTGAAAAGGACCATCTGTCAGTTCATGATGATCTCAGTGACTCTGACTATGAAGATGAAGCTGAAGAACAGCATTCTTCCGGTCCAAATTATTCAACCAGAAAGGGAAATACCGGTATGGATAATGGCAATGAACCTTATGATCAAACATCTACCACCTCAAATTCCACATCCATTGATACTGACTGTAATGATGAAGAACAGCCACCTTCCTCTGTGAATTTCACATCCAAACAGGGAAATATTGTATGGTCTTCAGAAAAAGCAAACAGGTCATCAGGAAAAAAGTGTGCAAGAAATATCATTGATCAAACTCCTGGTATCAGTCGTTATGCAGCTTCAAGAATATCTGATATACTGTCTGCATTTGAATTATTCATAACTCCAAAATTTTTCAATAATATTTTTAAAAATGACAAACAAAGAAGCTAATCGCGTCTTGGGTTCAGGAGATATAATTAGCCTAGAAAACCTGAGAGCATTTTATGGATTACGTCTTTTAGCAGGAGTTTATAAATCTCATGGAGTCTCTTAGGAGTCTTTGGGATGACACATATGGACGTCCTATATTTCGAGCTACAATGTCTCTTGAAACCTTTATGAAATATTCTAGGTTTATTAGGTTTGATGATAAATCGAAGGAGATCCACAGACAAACTTGCTCCTATTAGAGATGTTTGGAACATTTAGGTTGAGAGACTCCCTCTGATGTATAACATATCATCAACTGTTACCGTAGATGAGCAACTGGTTCCTTTTAGAGGAAAGTGTCCATTTAGGCAGTATATTCCATCAAAACCTGATAGATATGGGATAAAGATTTGTGCAGCATGTGATGCAAAGAATAGTTATCTTTGGAATGCTGAAGTTTACACTGGGCGTAAAGATGAATCTGCAGAACGTGAGCAAGGTAAACGTATTGTTCTGCAACTTACAGAAGGGCTTAAAGGTAGAAATGTAACTTGTAACAACTTTTTCTGTAGCTTAGATTTAGCTAAGGAACTGAAAAAGCGCAAACAAACAATTGTTGGAACTATCAGAAAAAATTCAAAAGAACTCCCAGTTGAATTCTGTAACCCTAAAGGAAGGACCAGATATACTACCCTTGAAGGTTACTATGAAGAAAATATAAATATTTCATATTGTCCCAGCAAAAGAAAAACTGTAGTATTGTTGAGTAACATGCATGATAGGGTCACTTGTAGTGATAAAGAAGAAAAAAAACCTGACATAATTGAATTTTACAACTCAACTAAAGGAGGAGTTGATAATTTAGACAAACTTGTTGCAACTTATAGGTCAAAGCGTCAGAGAAGGAGATGGCCTATGGCCTTGTTTGATAAAATAATGGATGTGTCTGCCTACAATGCTTTTGTCCTTTGGAATCTAGTGCAACCTAACTGGAGAGCAAAAGATACCTCCAAAAGAAGAATTTTCCTTCAAGAACTTGGATTGGCCTTAGTCCAACCTGTATTGTCTTCAAGGGTATCGTTGCCTAGGACGCCAAATGCCCGATGAGTTGCTGAAGCGGCAAGACCATCTATAGAATATAATCATTCTCAATCTCAAGAAAGAGCTGTAAAGAGACAGCGTTGTCATATGTGTAAAAATGACAACAAAGTAACCACAATATGTTCTGTCTGCCGAAAAACTACATGTAAGCGGCATGCTGTTGTAATGTTCAAGTGCAAGAAATGTAACTAATTCCTAATCTTTAATAAGGTAGAGTGGTTGGGATGGTTAGGTGTGGGGTCTAAATGATAGTCACTTCTACGTAGTAGACCCTGGGCATACAAGATAATCAATTATGTACTTTGTATGGTGGAAAACTGTCAGAATTTATGAGACGGTCATTTTGACCTGGAACAGATTAGATGTTACAAAACAGGTGAATTAATAAAATTGTAAGCTCTCTATATACACTGGCCATTCAAAATCTTAGAAAAGTTATGCAAAAAGAGGGTATTGTTATATGTGCAAAAATTTTTAGCAATGTAACAGCAATCTTCCCAAAAATTAGATATAAATCCATGGTGTCACAATATTCAACTGACATAATTTCAACTGAAACCTATTTTTTAATAAAGTAATTGGCTGGTAGAGGTAATTTTGGATCCTAAATGATATTAATATTCTTGCAGTGTACCTTGGACATGAAAAATAATCTTATAAAGTACTTTGTATGGCAAGAAACTGTCAGAATTTATAAGACGGGTCATTTTGACCCGGAACATATTAGGTGTTACCAACATTTTAACAGACCACAAGGGTTAATGCATGAGGGAGATTAACTGAATATTTCATAGCAGCAGGAAGAGAGAGAGAGAGAGAGAGAGAGAGAGAGAGAGACAGAGAGAGAGAGAGAGAGAGAGAGAGAGAGAGAGAGGGGGGGGGGGGTGTTGGGTGTGAAAGAAGACCCTGTATAGTTATCGAAGAATGGATTCAAACCCCTTGAAGTGTGCTGCCTTGGGTACAAAATGGCGTCCATGAAGATTCGACTTCGGGTCCATCGTGGTTGAACGAAACAACAGCTAAGGCCATTCGATTCAGAATCAACGAAACTCCTGAGGGCTAAACAGCATGAAATATTTTTAAGATATGTATAAAAGGCTCTCGATATGTGCTGTATTGTTCTGTGGATGATAGCCTGAAGATGCTATTTCATTTTTCTGGAGCCAGGGTAGCTGCTCCAGTGACCCTGTGAAGATTATCAATCTCCCTTATATAATAAAGAGCAAGTGTATGCCTATATATATATATATATATATGTATATATATATACATATATACATATATATATATATATATATATATGTATATATAGACATGTTGAGGATGGAGAGGGAGTAGTCATACCCTAGTGAGAGGGGGTACCGAGAGATACCCTCAGAAATCACACTCTTTCACAAATTGTTGAAACAGCAGGTTGTAGCTAGGAAATGTTGAAGGGTTAAAGGGTTTAATGTATTGTGTGTGTTTGTGTTACCGTATGGGTGCATACACTATCAGTAAATAGTAATCCGTTGATTTCCATTATCCATTTATCTATCTTTCTATCTATCTGTCCATATATATAGGCCTATATATACATATGTATATATATATATATATATATACAGAGAGAGAGAGAGAGAGAGAGAGAGAGAGAGGGATTCGTATGAAGCAAAAGCAATGCACTATATTCAGAAGAGAGAGAGAGAGAGAGAGAGAGAGAGAGAGAGAGAGAGAGAGAATAAAAACCCGTAGAGAGCGATGTCCTCTGATCTCACATGTAAAACAATAATGGCAAAAACAGGGAACCTTAATCCCGTTTTCGCAGTCATGATCCATATGCATATACAAGGTATTAAAAGAGCATGAAATTTTTGTTATCCCTCTTTTTTTTTTTACTGCATTTGGCAATAGTAGTGTTGCACCACTGTATTTATCAAAGCTTGTGGGGAGAGAGAGAGAGAGAGAGAGAGAGAGAGAGA
>NC_090754.1:19542570-19547570 GCF_036898095.1 Palaemon carinicauda
TATATATATATATATATATATATATATATATATATATATATATTTAATGGATTATATTCATAACGTTATTTCTTGACTGCGTTATAAAAGCTGGAACTTCCTGGAAACGACAGAGTGTTCATTGATGTTGGTCCTTGTGGAAAGGTTGTTTGAAAGCTGTGTCTAAGACTCAAGAGGCAAGAGATGAAGAGAGGAAGGACGAGAGAGAGAGAGAGAGAGAGAGAGAGAGAGAGAGAGAAGAGGAGGGTAAAAACCAAGAAGAAGAAGAAGGAGAGGAAGAAGAAGTTCGATCCTAGCTCTTTGTCTTCCAAAGCCGGAACATTTGGCCATAATAAATAAGAGAAATGATCCCGACAGGAGGGAGGAGAAAGTTGTGATCAAACACACAAGACCCAGAAACAAGTTTTCTCATCAAGAGACGACTCGGATTTGTTTACGTTTATGATTGGTTTTTAAAACTCTTTTTGCGGAGGGCCTGCCTAATTCCGAGGGCCAACATCCCCCCCACAACCCTCCCCCCCCCAACCCTCAACGGGCCTCACAGTATGTGTTACAAAGAATAAGGGAGACATGACAGAGATTAAAATGGAGAGGGTATTTTCTCTCTTCTGGCACTTGCTTGTTAACCTCCGTAAGAGCTAGGTTTAATCTGTGGCAACTCTTGTAGGAGGAGAGGAGAGAGGAGAGAGAGAGGAGAGAGAGAGAGAGAGAGAGAGAGAGAGATAGAGTTACACCTGGTGGTTATTGATATTGCTACGAGGATGATGATGATTGTCATAGCCATGATGATCATGAGGATGAAAAATATAAGAGGATGGCAGAAGCGAAGGAATAAACAAGCTGGGAATATAGTATAGTACAAACTCTCTCTCTCTCTCTCTCTCTCTCTCTCTACTAAATTTTCCCTGATAGAAAATATGGGGCAGACACAAAGGTATAAACAATTTGGAATACGATATAGTACAAACTCTCTGTCTCTCTCTGTTAAATTTTCCCCTATCAAAAATATAAAATGGGGGCAGAAGCGAAGAAATAAACAAGATGGAATATAATTTAGTGTAATCTATCTCTCTCTCTCTCTCTCTCTCCTCTCTCTCTCTCTCTATCTCTCTCTCTCTCTCTCTCTACTAAATTTTCCCTGATAAAAAATATGGGCAGACACAAAGGTATAAACAGTTTGGAATACGGTATAGTACAAACTCACTCTCTCTCTCTCTCTCCTCCTCTCTCCTCTCTCTCTCTCTCTCTCCTCTCTCTCTCTCTCTCTGTTAAATTTTCCCCTATTAAAAATATAAGATGAGGGAAGAAGCGAATAAATAAACAAGATGGAATATAATATAGTATAATCTCTCTCTCTCACTCTCTCTCTCTCTCTCTCTCTCTCTCTCTCTCTCTCTGTTAAATTTCCCCGATCAAAAATATAAGATGAGGGCAAGAGCGAAAGTATAAACAATATGGAATATAGTATAGTACAAACTCTCTCTCTCTCTCTCTCTCTCTCTCTCTCTCTCTCTCTCTCTCTCTCTCTCTCTCTCTCTCTCTCTATTAAATTTTCCTTGATGAAAAATATATGAGGGTAAAAGCGAAAGTATAAACAATATGAAATATAGTATAGTACAAACACACTCTCTCTCTCTCTCTCTCTCTCTCTCTCTCTCTCTCTCCTCTCTCTCTCTCTCTCTCTCTCGGTATTAAAGTTTCCCCGACACTAAATAAGAAAAAACTGTCCGCAATGAAGCCAGAGTGAATTATTCACTCCGCCGGCTCGGAAATCAACGATCTTTATCTTTCGTGTTTTCGTAAATTTCATTCATTTTAATATCTTATAGTTGCTTTCATTGGTACTGCCTGAACAGCTTCAGCTATTTGCTTTTTTTGCTGTTTAACCAGCTATTAGCTGTTTTCTGTGTTTGCAGGCGTAAGCGTTCGCCATATCTTTCATAAAATGAAATGGATAATCTCTCTCTCTCTCTCTCTCTCTCTCTCTCTCTCTCTCTCTCTCTCTCTCTCTCTCTCTCTCTCTCTTAAATACATAAAGACATGCATATGCTGTATGTATGTATGTATGTATATATATGTGAATATATATGTATGTATTTTATATACTTATATAACGTAAATATAATTGTATATATATATAAATATATATATATATATGTATATATATATATATATATATATATATATATATATGTATATATATATATATATATATATATATATATATATATGTATATATATATATATATATATATATATATATATATATATGTATATATATATATATATATATATGTATATATATATATATATATATGTATATATATATATATACCTATCTATCTATCTGTCTATATACACTGTATATATATATATATATATATATATATATATATATATATATATATATAATATATATATATGAATATGTGTGTACAGCATAGCTTAAGTTGAGATAGGATCTCCCCACTTAATGCATGAGGGAGATTAAGTGAATATTTCATAGCAGCAGGAAGAGAGGAGAGAGAGAGAGAGAGAGGAGAGAGAGAGAAGAGAGAGAGAGAGAGAGAGAGAGAGAGGAGAGAGGAGAGAGAGGGTGTTGGGTGTGAAGGAAGACCCTGTATAGTTATCGAAGAATGGATTCAAACCCCTTGAAGTTTGCTGCCTTGGGTACAAAATAGCGTCCATGAAGATTCGACTTCGGGTCCATCGTGGTTGAACGAAACAACAGCTAAGGCCAATCGATTCAGAAAAAACGAAACCCCTGAGGGCTAAACAGCATGAAATATTTGTAAGATATGTATAAAAGGCTCTCGATATGCGCTGTATTGTTCTGTGGATGCTATTTCATTTTTCTGGAGCCAGGGTAGCTGGTCAAGCGACCCTGTGGAGATTATCAATCTCCCTTATATAATAAAGAGCAAGTGTAGGCCTGTATATATATATATATATATATATATATATATATATATATACATATATATATATATATATATATATATATATATATATATATATATATATATATATATATTGACATGTTGAGGAGGGAGAGGGAGTAGTCATACCCTAGTGAAAGGGGGGTACCGAGAGATACCCTCAGAAACCACACTCTTTCTCAAATTGTCGAAACAGCAGGTTGTAGCTAGGAAATGGGGAAGGGTGGAAGGGTTTAATGTATTGTGTGTGTTTGTATTACCGTATGGGTGCATACACTATCAGTAAATAGTAATCCGTTGATTTACATTATCCATTCATCTATCTATCTATCTATCTATCTGTCCATATATATAGGGCTATATATACATATGTGTGTGTGTATATATATATATATATATATATATATATATATATATATATATAGAGAGAGAGAGAGAGAGAGAGAGAGAGAGAGAGGAGAGAGAGAGAGAGAGAGAGAGAGAGAGAGAGAGAGAGAGAGATTCGTATGAAGCAAAATCAATGCACTATATTCAGAAGGGAGAGAGAGAGAGAGAGAGAGAGAGAGAGAGAGAGAGAGAGAGAGAGAGAGAGAGAGAGATGAGAGAGAGAGGAGAGAATAAAAACCCGTAGAGAGCGATGTCCTCTGATCTCACATGTAAAACAATAATGGCAAAAACAGGGAACCTTAATCCCGTTTTCGCAGTCATGATCCATATGCATATACAAGGTATTAAAAGAGCATGAAATTTTTGTTTATCTCCCTCTTTTTTTTTACTGCATTTGGGAATAGTAGTGTTGCACCCACTGTATTTATCAAAGCATGTGGAGAGAGAGAGAGAGAGAGAGAGAGAGAGGAAGAGAGAGAGAGAGAGAGAGGAGAGAGGATTTGTATGAAGTAAATTCAATGGCCTATATTCAGAAGAGAGAGAGAGAGAGAGAGAGAGAGAGGAGAGAGAGAGAGAGGAGAGAGAGAGAGAGAGAGATTTGTATGAAACAAAAATCAATGCACTATATTCAGAAGAGAGAGCGAGAGAGAGAGAGAGAGAGAGAGGAGAGAGAGAGAGAGAGAGAGAGAGAGAGAGAGGAGAGAGAGAGGAGATTTGTATGAAACAAAATCAATGCACTATATTCAGAAGAGAGAGAGAGAGAGAGAGAGAGAGAGAGAGAGAGAGAGGAGAGAGAGAGAGAGAGAGATGAGAGAGAGAGGAGAGAGAGAGAGAGAGGTTCAGGTAAGAATATTTAGAACGAAAAAGAGACAAAGTAGATAAAGATAAAGGTGGAATAGAGGCGTGTCACATTCTGTCTAAATATAGCACAAATCTCCCACATCGAATCCTAAAAGAAAAGAGATACAGTACTTCAAATCTCTATTTCTACTCTTGAAGATAAAAACACTTCAATCCCATATTTGCGATCTTCAAGATAAAGATCGGCGTCACTCATTAAAAGGTGACACTTGTCGACTGAGGAGAGGGAGGACGAGGAGGAGGGGAAAGCAAGGAGGAGGAGGAGGATAACCCTCTGGAATGTCAAATGAGATGGTCTGGAGTCTCAAGAGACAGATGGAAGATGGAGGCTGAGCGATCTTGAAGCGTTCGATGATGCTTTTCTCTGGGATGCTGATATGATCCTAGCGACAGAACCTTTCAAGTTTTCACTAATTACATTTGATGGGGTTAAATCATTGGTAGAAAAGATCTTAAAGTCTTTTTACTATGTTCGCAGGGTACCTTATTATTATTATTATTATTATTATTATTATTATTATTATTATTATTATTATTATTATTAATATTATTATTATTATTATTACTTGCTAAGCTACAACCTTAGTTGGAAAAGCTAGATGCCTTAAGCCTAGGGGCTCCACAAAGAAATGTTTTCAGCTGTTAGGACCTTTAAACTTATGTTGATTGTATTACCAAATGAAGTCAACTGCTTAAAAATATTTTTAATAATTTTGTGATGATGTTTCTTATAAGATTAATATACATCTGCGATTATGAGCTTGGAACCTATGTAAGTATGTTTGCCTGAAAAGGATATTTTGGCATTTTATA
>NC_090754.1:19565070-19575070 GCF_036898095.1 Palaemon carinicauda
CTGAGAATTAACTACATACTTATTACTACGTACAGGATGGTACTGTTCCTCTCCTTTTGCTAAAGTGAGAACTACACAAAAATAGTGCAAGCGATGTAAAACGTATTCAGAACACTGAGGAGATAGTAAGTTCTGTATTTTAACCTTAGTTTATTGTCTGCTAATCGTGAGGTTTAAAGTAATCCGGCTTCATCAATCCTTCACACTTTTCATTTCTTGAGTACAAAATTTGTTCCCTTTCTACTCATGGGTGTTTGTGAGTCACTCAACTTTTATTTTGCAGCAAGGTTGAACTTCTAAAGTTCTAGATTTAATAACCAGATTACGAAGATGATTCCACAATCAGGGCACAAATGGAATGTAGCTTCTAGAATACTGTGAAGTATTGAGCCTTATGGTGGAAAAGATTTAACTGCCTACCTCTTACTACATAGAGGATGATACTGTCTGAGGAGATCAGAATGCAAAGGAGGGTCAGGAATATGAAAAATCTTATGCAACATGTACAACGAACTAAGTGAACGACTTTGCCAAAGATTGTTAACCAGATTAGGAATGAGGAATTTAATAGACTGTAAGATTTTGTCATACAAATTGATTAGAATTAGCAGCGGATGATCAGACAAGAGAACAATTTTCAAAACTTAGTAAATGGAAGAAATGAAATATTTCATCAGGGTATTATCAAAATTACTAAAATTATTATTATTAGAATTATTAAGATTTTTATTATTATCATTATTAATATTATTGTTATTATTATTAAAGTAAAATAACATTATCTTTTAAAATTGTTATTATTATTATTATTATTATTATTATTATTATTATTATTATTATTATTATTATTATTATTATTATTATTATTATTATTATTATTATTATTATTATTAGATAACACTATCTTTACAGTCCTCATTACTAGTCCCTGACCGTACGGAGTACAATGCCATGATTGGGCAAACATGAATGGAGAACTGTAGGCAAGAAAAATAAAAAGAAATTGATATTCGTTTATAAATTTCAGGTCATTGGAGCTCAAATTAAATATGAATTCATTTTTATTTTTCGTCAATAATAAATAATTCTGTATATGTTTACACCCAGTATGTGTAGTAAGTAGCAGCAGCAGCAGCAGCAGCAGCAGCAGTAGTAGTAGTAGTAGTAGTAGTAGTAGTAGTAGTACCAGCAAGAGCAGCACTACTACTACTAGTAGTAATAGTAGTAGTAGTATTACCAGCAAGAGCAGCACTAGTAGTAGTAGTAGTAGTAGTAGTAGTAGTGGTAGTACAAGCAAGGGCAGCAATAGTATTAATAGTAGTACTAGCCAGAGCAGCACTAGTAGTAATAGTAGTAGTATTAGTAGTAGTAGTAGTAGTAATAGTAGTAGAAGTATAAGTAGCAGCATCAGCATCAGCAGCAGCAGTAGTAGTTGAATTAATCTATTACAAGTCAGTGGTTCTAAACACAACTTAATCAAGTTGCGATCGCAGGATGTCTTCTCCAGACTTCTAGCAGGAAATAAAATAAAAAAAAAAAAGGTTTGCAGGCGCAATAACTAACTGGGAATCTCCCCTTCCCATTACAAGCTAAGAAAGATGCATTTGCCCATGTGTCAGACACACTGGATGGTTTCCAGTTGCCCTCTGCAAACAGTCACAAAAGCTGGGATGGTTTGACGGGCGAGAAGGGGAAGGCAGTTCACGTAATTTCGATGAAAGAGGTTTGCATGGAGGGCTTGAGAGAGAGAGAGAGAGAGAGAGAGAGAGAGAGAGAGAGAGAGAGAGAGAGAGAGAGAGAGAGAGAGTAACATTTAAAGGTATCCTGGTTTTACTTTAATATTACTGGGAAATACAAGAAATATAACTTTTAAAATGCAATCATTATTCTGTTATTTTGAAACATTAATTTTCAGTCGTACCAATTTGTACACAATTTAATTACAAGCTGCTAATTATAGATTAACACATTAACGTATTTATGAGTAGATATTTTCATCTCTCTCTCTCTCTCTCTCTCTCTCTCTCTCTCTCTCTCTCTCTCTCTCTCTCTCTCTCTCTCTCTTTGTACATGGGTCGGTAAAATCTTCTACAGGTATAGCCATTTTTTTGCAGAAGAATACGTTTCTTCAGATTCAATGCTTGGCTAATAATCCAGTGAGCACAATTTCTATTAAAATTGCAGCTAAAAAAAAATGTGTATTTTTGCGAATGTTGCCATTTTTATCACAAAACTAGATTCCAATTTATAGCCATAACAATATGAAAATAGGACCAAGCAACCCAGTTTCAACAAGTGGGAATAAATGAGCATTTAAGAAATAAATTAATAAAGAATTTTAACAGGAACAATCCAGGATCCTATTTTTCCGTGAAGGAAAATATCCTACCTGCTATTAGAAGGCCTCTTCTTGAGAGTCCTTATTCTTGTCAAGCGTCATCTATGCTAAACAATAGAGTCCTTCCTCCTACTAGATAGATCTAAGCTGAAAAAGAATCCTCCCTGTCAGAGGGTTCTGAGCCTTAGGAGAGAATCTCTCCTTATGTCAAGAGTCAGATTGGTTGATTGATTTGGAGTTTTCTGGCATCCCGACATCAGAGCTCATTGACGCCGATATCGTTTGTTATAAACGAAGAAGATAAATAATTTAAAATCCTAAAAGCGAAGATGTCCTTATAAAAGTTAGATAGCTTTCAGAAAACCCGCTTCTGAAATAAATTTAAAAATACCACTAGCTTAGTACAACACTTCCTGTCCAAGAATCTTGACAATGATGAACCCGCCATCCTCACCTCGAGCCTCAGCCATAACTGTTTCTTAAGGTGCTAAAAGTGGGGCATTCGGTCAACACATGCCTCACAGTCAGGGGCACTAAACAGTCGTCGAAATAGGGCTGGTGTTGGCCAGTCGAGTGGCTCTGAATTCTAGAAGAGTCGCTCCTGTCAGGTGGCCATGGGTCGAGTCCTTCCTAATCTCAAAAGGCTTCTAAGGGGAATAAGAGGATTCAAATTGAAGAGGAAAGTCCCTTCTATTAGGATGCCAAGATGCCCATAAACAATAAAATATGATTAATTTTCTGCCAGGGGATACTACAGTGAAGGTGAGAGCCCATCCTCCTATCAATTGACTTCTGAGCTAAGTGGTTTTTTTATGAAGCCAAGTGGGTTCTGTTCTACAGAAGAGCTCATTTTACATTCAGGTGATCTTTGAGCTCCCAAAAAACTTCCTTTTCCAATAATGTGGTTCCTAAACTAAAGAAAAATACGTCCCTCAGTTAGGTAATATTAGAGCTAAAGAGTATAAACCCTTTTAAAATCATTACGCCTTTGGGTTGATGAGTCTCTTCCATAGACATGTTGTTTGGCTGAACAAGAACCACTCCCAACATTTAGGTGCTTTCTGAGTTGAAGGCATGAGTCCTGTTCTCCTGGCGGGTTGCTAGAAGGCTCTCCTTATGTCATGTAACCTTCGAACTGGAGAAGATCGTCTCTTCCTCTATCATCTGGCTCCCAAGATAAATAAATGAGATCCCATTTTCTAAACACGAACCCTCCTAAACCCAGGCAGACTTCCAATCTGCATATTTGCTTAATAGAGATTCACTCTAATTTTCTATCGTGCTGGGCATCATTTTTCCCGAAACCATTGATATCTAATGCTATTACTTTTATCAAAAGCATTAGGTACCATGTTTCTTTCATTTTGACAAATATAAATGCTGCTCTTATTGTCTACCATTTTGACTTTTCATCACAACAAGACTTTTGCCTACTTCATATTGTCATATGCCATTCTTTTGTCTTCCATTAATTTGGAATTCTAAGGTGATCTCCTTTGAGCATTTGTCATTCTGGCCATTCTTTATTTACAAATTTATTTTTCATTGCGAGTTTTTTCTCTTCATTTGAAATTCTGGGCTCATTATCTTCTGTTATTCTTCATTTTAAAAAGATTTTATGTCTTCATCCACGTATCTCTAGGATTTAAATAGATTTTATATCTCCATTCACTATTATTATTATTATTATTATTATTATTATTATTATTATTATTAATATTATTATTATTATTATTATCATTATTATTATCATTATTACTTGCTAGTTGTAAAAGCAAGATGTTATATCTCCCAGGGGCCCCAACAGGGAAAATAGCTCAGTGAGGAAAGTAAACAAGCAAATACAAAATATTTTAAGAACAGTAATATCATTAAAATAAATATTTCCTATATAAACTATAAAAACTTTAACAAAACAAGAGGAAGAGGAATAAGATAGATTAGTGTGCCCGAGTGTACCCTCAAGGAAGAGAACTCTAACCCAAGACAGTGGAAGACCATGGTACAGAGGCTATGGCACTACCTAAGTGTAGAGAACAATGGTTTGATTTTGATTCTGAGGAATTATCATCTTACCATATCTCTAGGAGGATATTTTCTCTTACCACGGGCCATTATAAGCTAGTGGTCTGGGTTGATTGTCTTATGTCAGCTGCTATTCTTCTAACTTCGGGAAATGAGCAAGCGAAGTATATCTCTTCAGATCAGCATCGCCAAAAGACGCGTCATCGGATGACGCCCCGTTGTTTTGAGTAGCCGATTGTTCGTCCAGCTTTGAAGCCTTCCAGACAGGACAGTAACTTTAATAGGGAACGTTTGATGCTCGTAATGAAATATACAACGCCATTTCGCTGTTGTTCAAGTCCAGAATGCCGAGGGCGCTTGGCAGCGACGACAACACATTGACCCCAATTAGAGTTCATTACGCCATGAGAACTCTTTCTCTCCAAATATATATATCTCCATTTTGCGTCATTTGTCATGAACGGATTTTTTTTAATTATTATTATTATTATTATTTTTTTTTTTTACATATGACGCAACTGTTGATCTCTCTCGGCTTAATGGTCTCATATTTGTAAATTGTAATGCAGCTTAAAAATGCACTTAAAATGGCGTGGAAAAATATAATTAATCATAACGAGGACGGCTACTAAAGAATTTTAACGTCAACACGGATTTGTACACACGTTTTATGTGACTGCGCGTTAGTTTGAAAATATGTTTTTGTGTACAAAATTGGATAAAGCTGTAAATTATAATTGTATCAAGACTTGTATCAATAATTATACACTAAAACAAATATGTATACACAAGCACACATTTTTTGTGTCTATATATACATACATATATATATATATATATATATATATATATATATATATATATATATATATATATATATGTGTGTGTGTGTGTGTGTGTGTGTGTGTGTACTGTGCATTATATATATATATATATATATATATATATATATATATATATATATATATACATGTATGTATATATATATATATACAGTATATATATATATATATATATATATATATATATATATACATACATATATATATATAAATACACGCATATTGTATATATGTTCATGTGTGTAAGTATAATGTATGTTTATGTACTAATATTTAATGAATTCCATTTGAAATCCTGTTAATTTTGATCCCCTATTTTATAAATCAAACTCCAATGTCTCTGACTGACAAGTGTACAGGTACAGCAATGCAGTGTTCACTTA
This sequence comes from Palaemon carinicauda, assembly GCF_036898095.1. NCBI lineage: Eukaryota > Metazoa > Arthropoda > Malacostraca > Decapoda > Palaemonidae > Palaemon > Palaemon carinicauda. The sequence goes on from NC_090754.1 coordinate 19,570,659, forward strand.
CTGATAGATAATTAAAAAATTTCTTTTAAGGCGTAAAATCCAACTCTTTGTTATAACAGTAAATAAATACCTAATATATTTCTAATTTATTTTATGTTTTACACTAAACATTTTTAGCGAATAAAAGAACATATAATGGCACTTGAAAAGCGAGTTCGTAAAATGTATGGAGAAAATATAATGGTTTTTAATGATCCAGTTCGTAAAAATAGTATTTCTTTTTTTGCTCCTATGGGCCAAATTCCGGTGGCCATTAACAGTCACCAGCCCATTTATTGACCAGGCCATATAACGATTACGTTGAGAGATTCATTGGTATGGAGAACATGTTACTGCCATTATAATACAAGATATTCTTTATAGCTTTATAGTCTGACATATCTTTTTTTCTCGTGGTGGCCTATTGGAAACATCCATGCCTTGCGATCGCCGGACTGGTGTTCGAGTCCCGCTCAAGCTCCGATAGTTGCTTGTAGTGTCTGCAGTCTCACCGTCCTTGTGAGCTAAGGAAGGGGGTTTTGGGGGAGCCTGTAGGTCTACCTGCTGAATCATCAGCAACCATTACCAGACCCTCCTTAGCTTGGAGGAATAGGGGGTTTGGGCGCGATCAGTCAATCTCTAAGGCATTGTCATTGTTCCTTGCTTCTGTCATTCACCAGGTCTTTAAACAGGGTTGTGTTGGCCGATGTAGTAACATCCCTGACTGGTGAACGCCAGACTGGGCTTTGAGTCCCACTCAAACTCGTGAGTTTCTTTGGTTGCGCTAACCTTAACATCATTGTGAGTTAAGGATTGGGTGTTTGGGGGAGCCTATGGGTCTATCTGTTGAGTCATCAACAGCCATTGCCTGGCCCTCCTTGGTCATAGCTTGGGTGGAGAGGGGGCTTGGGCGTTGATCATATGTGTGTATAATCAGTCTCCAGGGCATTGATCTGCTCGATAGGGCAATGTCCCTGTCCCTTGCCCCTGCCATTCATGATCGGCGTTCAAACCTTCAAACCTTTGCAATACTAGAGCTAGTTCAGAGGTAATTTTATGCCAAAAGGTTTTTAGGGGCTTGGAGTAGACCAGAGCAGAAAGTGCCAGCCCTCTTTGACCTTCTAGATTTTATAATATAATTAATTATATCCTAAAGGTACCCAAGGTTGTTTGGGGAAAGCCAGTTTTCTGCAAGTTACGCAATTTTAGTGTGCCTATGAAGTGGAACCATCTGTACTACCCCTGCCCTCTCCTCCTTCCCCACCCCCTAATACAGGAAAGAGAAGGATTGGACATTTTGTCAATAATCCTGCCTTATAAAACAGCTATTTTTGTCACTTGCAACAGTCCTTAGATCCAGTATTAACGGTAATAAGCCGCAATAAGCATGTGTCTTCCGCACCCATTTATTTATTTAATGTTTGCTGTTTAACCTCCTGCTGTACCTGGGCGCTGAATGGCCTCCCCAGTACCAGTTCCGGGCCTCGTGGCCCAAATCTATTCATCCAATCCCTGTGCACAAATGAGTGGAAGATTAAGGGGAGAAATAAAATTCCAACTTCTCATTACGCCCATTTTATGAAGAGAAACCCGTTCTGGCAGACTCGTTATCATCCAAGTTATTGACATTATCACCCTCATTACCATCATGCAAATCAACATTGTCACCTTCATTACCATCATGCATATCATTATCACCTCATTACCATCATGCATATCGTCATTATCACCCTCATTACCAACATCCATATTGTCGTTATCGCCCTCATTACCATCATCCATATCGTCATTATCACCTTCATTACCATCATGCATATCGTCATTATCACCCTCATTACCATCATGCATATCACCATTATCACCCTCATTACCATCATGCATATCGTCATTATGACCATCATGCATATCGTCATTATCCCCTTCATTACCATCATGCATATCGTCATTATCACCTTCATTACCATCAGGCATATCATTATCATCCTCATTACTATCATCCATACCATCATTATCATTCTCATTACCATCATCCATACTGTCATTATCGCCTTCGTTACTATCATACATATTGTCATTATCACCTTCATTACCATTATGCATATCGTCATTGTCACCCTCATTACTATAATGCATATCGCCATTATCACTCTCATTACCATCATCCATATAGTCATTATCACCTTCATTACCATATATCCATATCACCATTATCACTTTCATTACCATTATGCATATCTTCATTATCACCCTCATTAACATCATGCATATCATCCTTATCACCCTCATTACCATCGTACATTTCGTCATTATCACCTTCATTACCATCATCCATATCACCATTATCACCATTACCATTATGCACATTGTCATTATCACCTTCATTACAATTATGCATATCATCATTATCACCTTCATTACCACCATGCATATCTTCATTATCACCTTCATTACTATCATGCATATCTTCATTATTGCCCTCATTACCATCATGCATATTGTCCTTATCACTTTCATTACCATCTTGCATATCGTCATTATCACCCTCATTACCATCATGCATATCTTCTTTATCATCCTCATTGCCATTATGCATATCGTCATTAGCACCTTCATTACCATCATCCATATCGTCATTATTCCCATCATGCGTATCGTCGTTATCACCCACATTACCATCAAGCATAACGTCATTATCACCATCATACATATCTTCATTATCACCCTCATTACCATCATCCTTACCGTCATTATCAACTTTATTACCATCATGCACATCATCATTATCACCATCATTGCCATCATCCTTGTGTTTATTATCACACTCATTATAATTATGCATATCGTCATTATCACCTTCATTACCATCATGATCATCCTCATTACCATCATGCTTATCGCCATTATCACCCTCATTACCATCATTCATATCATCATTATCTCCTTGATTACCATCATGCATATCCTCATTATCACCCTCATTACCATCATGCATATCATCATTATCATCCTCATTACCATCATGCGTACCGTCATTAGCCCTTTCATAACCATCATGTATATCATCATTATCATCCTCATTACCATCTTGCAGATCACCATTATCACCCTCATTACCACAATGCATGTTGTCATTATCACCTTCATTACCATCATGCATATTGTCATTATCACCCTCATTACCATCATGCATATCGTCATTAGCCCTTTCATTACCATCATGTATATCACCATTATCATCCTCATTACCATCTTGCAGATCACCATTATCACCCTCATTACCACCATGCATGTTGTCATTATCACCTTCATTACCATCATGCAAATTGTCATTATCAACCTCATTACCATCATGCATATCGTCATTAGCACCTTCATTACCACCATGTATATTGTCATTATCATCCTCATTACCATTATTACCCTCATTACCATCATGCATATCGTCATTATCACCATCATGCATATCGTCATTATCACATTCATTGCCATCATGCATATTGTCGTTATCACAATAATTATCATCATGCATATGGTCATTATTACCCTCATTACCATCAGGCATATCGTCATTATCACCTTCATTACTATCATGCACATCGTCATTATCACCCTCATTACCGTCATGCATATCAACATTATCACTTTCATTACCATCATGCATATCGTCATTATCACCCTCATTACCGTCATGCATATCAACATTATCACTTTCATTACCATCATGCATATCGTCATTATCACCCTCAATACCCTCATGCATAATTTCATTATTACTCTCATTACCATCATGCATATCGTCATAATCACCTTCATTACCATTATACATATTGCCATTATCACCCTCATTATCATCCTGCATATCATCATTATCACCCTCATTATCATCGTGCATATCGTCATTATCACTTCCATTGATCACCGGAATGAGGTAACGGTCATATTATTATTATTATTATTATTACTATCCAAGCTACAACCCTAGTTGGAAAAGCAAGATGCTATAAGCCCAGGGGCTCCAACAGGGAAAAATAGCCCAGTGAGGAAAGGAAATAAGGAAATAAATAAATGAAGAGAACAAATTAACAATAAATCATTCTAAAATAAGAAACAACGTCAAAACAGACATGTCATATAATAAACTATCAACAACATCAAAAACAAATATGTCATAAATAAACTATAAAAAGACTATGTCCGCCTGGTCAACAAAAAAGCATTTGCTCCAACTTTGAACTTTTGAAGTTCTACTGATTCAACCACCCGATTAGGAAGATCATTCCACAACTTGGTCACAGCTGGAATAAAACTTCTAGAGTACTGCGTAGTATTGAGCCTCGTGATGGAGAAGGCCTGGCTATTAGAATTAACTGCCTGCCTAGTATTACGAACAGGATAGAATTGTCCAGGGAGATCTGAATGTAAAGGATGGTCAG